>NC_056725.1:1644014507-1644109507 GCF_019279795.1 Protopterus annectens | reverse complement strand
AAACCCTGTTCCCATGAATTATCACATCTATGGTAGTCCACTGGACACAGAAGTTTTCATAAGAGATCTGAGTACACACGTTGACAACAATGTCTCTTTTGACCACTACACTGCCACTGTGGTCAGAAAGTCCTTCTATGTGGCACATCTCATTACTAATGCTTTTGCATCCAGGAAGAAAGAGGTCATTGTCCCCCTGTAATCCTCTTGACAGAGTGATACAGTTTGTTTCAGCATATATATATACTGATAGATGTGAGGTATGACAATGAAATGTATGTCATCATTTACTGGCAACAATCATCATATCATCACAGTGATTTACCAGATAAATGAGAATAATCTGTAAAACAGCCAAGACTCTGACACCAGACATCTGTCTCAGCAAGGCCCTTCTGTAGGATGTCCACATCATTTGGAGACTTGACTATGGCTCCTAGTTAGCAGTCATCTGTGAACTTCATTAGCCAGAGGCCTTCTGTGTTAGCCTGTACTTCAGAGAAGTAGACACCAAACAGGAGAGGTCCCAGGATGGAATTCTGTGGTACTCCACTTGTCACTGCTTTGAGGTCAGATTTGGAGTCTGCAACTTTTACAGTGTGGGTTCTGTCAGTGAGCCATTTGGCAACCCATCTTGTGATGTAGGGATTTATACCTAGTTTAGTGAGTTTAGCTATAATTCCACAATGGGGGATGGTGTTGAAAGCCTTGGCGAGGTCAAGATAGGCTGCATGAACCAGCTTGCCCTCATCCACGGCTTTAGTGACTGCCTTAAAGAAGTCAATCAGGTTCAGGAGGCATGATCTGCCTTTCACAAACCCAAACTGGGTGGTATCCAGAGTTTGGAGTTTACCAATGTCTTTGTTTATGAGTTCCATGATGATATGTTCCATGGACTTGCAGACCAGGCTTGTCAGGCTAATAGGTTGATAGTTCCCGGGATCAGTGGTGGCTCCCCCTTTATGGAGTGGGATAACTGTTGCTGTGCACCATTCAGTGGGCACAAAGCCTGATGTGAGGCTGATATTGAACATGGTGCTTAAGTGGGGAGCCAGTTCGTTCTGAAGTTCGTGTAAAACGCAGTCTGGGATGTCGTCCGGTCCCATGGATGCTGTGTTTTTGGCTTTAGAGAGTGCAGCTTTTACCTGCGTAGTTGTGACTACAGGGAATTTGCATTCTTCCTCTATAGATATGGGTGCTTTAGGGGGTGAGAGGAGGGTAAAGTTAGCACTGAACCGATCTGCCAGGATGTTGGCAATATCAGTTGGTGCTGTAATTTTCATGCCTTTGTTCTGTAACTCACAGCAGATCTGGGTGTTGTCATCTAGATTCTTGGCATAGCTATAGATTGCTTTGTGGTTATCCTTGGATTTAGTGGTGATTTTGTTTTCATAGCTAGCTTTGGAGGATCTTATAAGGGATCTCAGCTTCTTACTGAGGCTGACCAGGGAGCTCCTCCACTCATGGGATTTTACTTTCTTTTGCAACAGTTTCTTCCTTCTGTTGTACAGTTTGTTTATGGCAGGGGACCACCATATCGGCTTCCTTTTTTGTAGGATAGCATCTTGGTTCTGTTTGGGATAGTATGATCTATGCACTCATGTAAGTGCTTATAGAGTGCATTTGTGTAGGATTCAGCAGTTGTAACTGTATTGTCCATCTACATGGGTGTCATGAAGTTCACCACTTCTGTCTTAAGAAGCATGAAGTTGGCTTTGGAGAAATTTTTTACTGTGGTTTCCTTAATGGAGGGTGGGGGCAGGATGTGGATATCAAGGGTGATAAGCTTATGGTTAGATTGGACCAACGAGGAGTTGACTTCAGGCGTGGAATGTTGGTAATGACTAGGACTAGGATATTGTTGCCCCTGGGGGGGGGTGCAGATAAGTTGATCTAGGGCATTGGAGTTTATGAATTCCAGAAAGCATTGAGCTAAGGAGTTGGTACATGAGTAGTTTTCCCAGTTAATGGTGGGGTAGTTGAAGTTGTCCATTATTAGGGTGTTTCGTTGAACCCTAATATTTTCCACTACATCAAGAAAAGAGGAGTGGCAATTCTGGGGCATGGTGGGGGGTCTGTAGCAAGCTACAATCTGGATTGCAGTTTTGCCCAGAGTTAGTTGCACTTGGATAACCTTGGATCCATTATGCTAAGCAACTAGCCTGGAGGTGGGACATCCTTAATGAATATGGACACACCTCTGCCTTTGGTGTCTTGGTCCAGGTTACATGGCCGAAAAGTGTGGTATGAGTCATAGCCTGGTAGTGCAGGGCTGCTCTCTGGAGCCTTGAACCAGGTCTCAGACAGTGCACAGATATCGATGTTCTCCATTTTAAGGAGTGCCTCGAGTGAGTGCATTTTGAGATTTAGACTTCTAGCATTGAGTAGCATTACCCTCAGTTTTTGCTTGCCTGTTCCTGTTATGGTGGTATTTGTTATTTGAACCCTGCCCAAAAAAGACACTATAGGGGCAGCAAGAGCCTTAGCCAGTATCCGGAATCTCAGGCGTGACAGGTGTAGGCCATCTGTGGCAAAGCATCGTGGTCTGTCGGCCATGTCATCCCAAGCAGACAGATACTGGATCCTCTTAGAATGACACCAGAAGCTTAGCCAATTGTTGAAGTCAATCCTTTTGTCCTTGTACTGCGGTATCATTCTGGGTGATGGCAGAATGCTACTCAGGGCTAGGGTCATACCTGCCTGGGCTACAAGATCAGAGAGCTCTTCCATGTCTCTTTTCATGTAGTCCAGGGAGGTATGTCTCAGGTCATTCACACCAACATGAACAATGACACAGTCATATTTGTACTTGTTGTGGAGTGACCTAAGTGCATGGGTTATGTGGTGGATCCTGGCACCTGACAGGCAGCTGACAGAAACCTTCTCCTTGTTTAGCCTGGTGAGTGGGACATCAGTGTGCCTGACTACAGCGTCACCTATGACTAGTGTGTTGGGTACGTTGTTTTGCCTTATTGGCTGTGGCTGAGTGGCACACTCAGTCTGTGGGCTATGTGTCATTTGGGTTGTGTTGGGGGATGGTGGTTGTTTGCGTTTCTGCTTTGGAGGTTTCTGTTGCTTAGACAGATTATTACTGAGAGCCTCTGTGAATGTTTTTGTGTTACTGTGAGTGGATTTTGGTGGTGTAGATTTAGTGAGACTATGTGATGAGTGTGGTGTGGTGCAAATGATTACCTTCTCCTCATTACTGTCAAGTTCAGTCTTGGTTGGAGAGAGCTTTACCTCAAGTTTGGCTAGATAAGTGCATTTCTCACAGGTTGTAGTGTTGGGTGGTAGGAGGAGAGGGTTGTCTGTGTACATGAGGCAATTTATACATTGCCTCAAGATGCCCAGATTCATCAGATAGATGGGAGAGAACACTGGGAGCTGACCCTTGGACATGCCTGAATAAAAAACTAGTTTCCTCTAGATAAGTGAGAAAAGTAAGTACAAAAACTGGTTTCCTCTAGGTAATGAGGAAGATTGATTGCTATAGTAATTAGTAGCTTATTTAGTGCTTACAAGTTCTGAACAAGTGCTGAGCATGAACAAGCAAATTTAAGTGCTAAAACTAAGAATTTGTATCTGCACTAGACGAGTTACAGGACAGAAACATGTGCAAATGCAGGCTTTCAAATCAGAAAGTTGAGAGAGATGGAAGAGATTGCCCAAACGGCCAATAACTACAATTTCTGGGCCAGAACCACTCCTTATGTGGTAGACAGGTTACCTAGTGCTTACCACTCCCACTGATAAGCTGGAAGGCTTCCCTCAAACACAGAAAGGCTTGGGGGGCTCAGAAGCTTACATACAGTCCTGGATACAACAATTCTGTATCTGGAACAGTAGCTACAGGAAAGTTATGAAACAGGCTTACAGTTTTTTTTTTTTTTTTTTTACAGAAAAGTAGCAAAAACAGTAGTAAAAACAATTCACATGCAGTGCAAGTTAGCACACTTGAGTATGCAGCAATATTAGGCCAAACACAGTTTAAAAAATGCAATTAAATTAAAAAAGACTAAAAGCAAGTGCAGAAAGAGTTTATTATGTAGAATGTGGTAAAGAGATGGGACTGAGGTTGTGTCCCAGATCAAATCTACAGTAGGGCGGGCAACTGCAAAAGCCACCAAATTTAATCTGCAAACCAAAAATAGGGTGGGTGAGTGGGACAAAACAGTTTCAACAGAGATCTATGCAACAACTAACAGTACAAACTTTAAAATAAAAAAAATATTCTCAGCTCTGTATATTTGCCTATCAATCTCTCAAAACTGTGAGACAACAGTTTCAAAAGAGATCTAAGCAACAATTAAACTCCATAACCAAAAAATATATACTCAGCTCTGTATATTTGCATATAATCTGTAAGGCAGCCTATCAGAACACAGGTTCCAGCAATTTATTTAGTGAAATAGCACCAACTAATTGAAATAGGAAATCTGCTATGGGTAATTACACATGTAATTGCAAATATATCAAGCACTACAGGGATGGAGCACTGAAAAACAGACACCAGTGTGAAAGTGCATACCCACAACCAATATCTCCACACTCACAGTCACATACTGGTAAGTCAAGTGAACAGTAGACTATATGGATTGTGTGAACAAATACATCATTGTTTACCACTCACACACTAGCCCTACATATACTGGCACAATTCTCAGTGTAGTCTGAATCCTGACCATGGTACAGGACATGTCTTAGTCTGCCTCTACAAACACATACGGCCAATAGACCAGCAGAAACTGGAGCAGCATTCACAGTCAGATGAAAAAGGAGCCATAGCACTTACATCTACCTCCGCAAATAACTTGTACACATGATATGTGTACACAATCCTGACAGCCGGTTAACAATGACCAGACATAAGCAGACCTCTCAAATGTACAGTTCACCTCAGATTGTACAGGCTCATGACTCATATCTATGGCCTCTTCCCTGACATATGTGTGAGTCTACTACATCACTGGGATGGTAGCAGGAATGAAGGCAAGAAATAATGATATTAAATACGTCTGAGCATAATTGACATCTGGACAAAGGCTGACATCACTTGGGGATAGAGGCACAAACACAGGGGTAGATTGGACATATTGCTGTCATACATTGAGACAGTTGCAGATGCTACTGGGTGTGTTGTAACATATCCTTTATGAGGAATATGATGTCAGTAATACCAATAGATGTGAGTATTTACTGACTGCATTCTCAGAGTCCATTACTGATTTAACAAGGACATCAATTGTCTGGGTAACAGGCAAAACATAATAAGCAGACATGTGGCCAGTCTGTGGACAGCGTGCCAGTGGAGAGGTATGTCAGAGACATAGCACTGTCAGTTGTGAAGTCACTCACTAAATGCATGTCCACACAAAACCTGGCAATTTATCAATTCACCATATGTATAACAGCACTCATGACATAGAGTCTGTTCCTTATTCTGGGGATATGTCCCCCATGTTGTTGTGCTGTCCCCAAATGTCCTATCCCACCTACTGTCTGTGAATGTGTAGCCAAGCACCTCTGTAATGTCCCTCACACAGGCAAGGAAAAGGGCCAAGGCCCACATGAAGGAATGTCCCATATGTTGAAACTAGCAGCAGTGTCCAGGCCCACAGCACAATACAATGTGGGCACCTACATAGTTGTATGGCCTTAGCAATACCTGATATCTGCACAGAGGACAGACAGAAAGTAGATTGGCAACAGGTTATGCAGTAGGATGAATGTTTTGAAGGAAAAAGATCTGAAACTGGCATGTATGCCATTACTACATGACAGCAGTCCAAATGACATGGGCAAAAAGCATAGTAGTCTATAGTTAATATAACAATATCATGTTGCTCTCCAATAGGAGATACATAACAACATACAGCTCAAACACCAAGAACAGGATAGTGTAGCACTCAGAGTCCCAGCTTTGCATGCAGGGGTGCATGGTTAGTGTACTACAATAGGCAATCTAAGTTTACATGGAAAAGCAGTGTTAAAAGTATTAATTTGATAGAACAATATGTGTTAAATTATTTATGTCAACCAGTGCACTGTAGCCAGTGTAACATGCAAGTGTGAGTGCATATAAGATGTGATACTACCCATGTATAAAAAAAAAAAAACGTAAATAGAAAAAAGAAATGTGATACTACCCATGTATGCCCAAGAGTCCCATATAGTATATTCACACCCCTTGCTAAGCTTTGCCTGCAGGTGTACATGGTTCAAGTATTACAATAGGCAATCTAAGCTTACATGGAAAAGCAGTGTTAAAAGTACTAATTTAATAGAACAATAGGTGTTAAATTATTTATGTCAACCAGTGCACTGTAGCCAGTGTAACATGCAAGTGTGAGTGCATATAACATGTGATACAACCCATGTATTAAAAAAAATAAATAAATAAAAAACAAGGAAAATAGAAAAAAGAAATGTGATACTACCCCATGTATACCCAAGTGTCCCATACAGTATATTCACACCCCTTGCTACTGTAATGACAGCACATAGAAGCATGTTATGCACAGGGAATTAAATACACTTATTAAATTATGTCATTACTCTGCTATTTTATCAGACTGGAATGTGAGCAATGGTTACCAGGGCTGAGCATTGCTTAAATGTGAATGCTAAGCAGATTTGCACACTTGGAAGCATCTCTAAGCAGAGCATAAACTGTGTAGGCTCCTATTCATTTTACCATATGTTAGCACCGCTTACCATCATGCAAACCCACTCAAAGCTGCTCAAAACTGCCTTAATCACTCTGTATCCAACAGCCCTTGTTTTGTGTAGCAACAAAAACACAGCCCTTGCAGGTCATGAACCTAAGACCCTGTACACTACAGCAATAGCAATGTACACTAAGACATCTGAGCTGCAGGAGTTTGGGATGTTTTGTCAAACATACCATGCATTACAGCTAGTTTACAATAGGGAAGAGACACTGTACAATCAGGAAGGATTGTTATTAACAACTATATATATATATATATAAAGTAACATACACATATATAGAGAGATAGATAGATAGATAGATAGATAGATAGATAGATAGATAGATAGATAGATAGATATGTATGGAGATACATATATGTGTATAACTATATGTAGATATATTGATATATTACCAAAAAATACATATATATATATATATATATATATATATATGAAAATATATACATATATGAAAAAAATATATATATATAAATATATATTTATATATCTATATATATATATATATATATATATATATATATATATATATACATATGCATACATGTCTCTAAATGTCCATACAAGCATAATTCTGCTGATAGTCCACACTTAACTGGGCCAGCATGCACAGTTGGATAAAAAGGACACATGACACTCACATCTGCCACCCCACACTACAAATAATAAGTGAACAGTGTGCTGCTACAAAGCCATGATAGGTCATACACAATGGCCACACATATAACTACCTCTTTGCAAATAAACTAACATGACTGAAGATAGTAAAGAGAAAAACAGTCAGACAGTAATTCACACAAGTTTATTATACTCTGATGACTTGGCCAAAGCCCTCAAGAAGTAAAACATTACAAGAAATACTTGCCTTACATACAAGAAGCAGTTAACACTTAATTACATTTAAATAGACAGCCTCCAATTGCACTCCTCCTTTAACCCCCTAGGGGATTAAGTATCACATTTAAAAATATAAATTGATTCTGCACATAGCAATTGTTCTTTTATGAATGTTTCATCAAACTGAGAAACAGACTATTTCCAAAACAGTACCTTGTAACCCACTACTCTCCCCATGGTGAAAATCATTCAAATGTGCAGCTATGGATCTGTGTTCTTTCTTATCAGTAATATGTCTCACATGTTCTAATAGTCTAGTTTTAAGACACTTGTTACACTCCCCTGCATACAATATGTTACAAGGACATTTGAGTGCATTCTCTATACACTGTCCTCTTGAATGTACAGACTTCCACATGTTGTCCAGCATTTCCCCTCAGCAGGAAATATAGCACTAAATAATGATAGTCCATATACATATTAAACTCCTACTGTATGACATCTGGACAAAGCCTGACATAACTGGGTGACAGAGGCCCAAACACATGGCCATACTTGAAATATTCCTGTTATACACTGAGAATGTTGCTGGTGTTGCAGGGTTTGTTGTAACATATCTTTTCTGAGGGATATAAAGTCAGAAATGCAAATGGATGTTATAATTTACTGATTGCAATCACCAGAGTATGCTACTGATTTGCCACGGACAACACCTGTCTAGGGAACAGACAAACATAACAGGCAAACCTCTGGTCATTATGTGGATACCCCTACAAGTGTTGAGAGTTATGCAGACACACAACTTTGACAGACTGAAACCCATGTAGATGTAGCATGTTCAAACAAATGCTGTTAAACTAGTTGTATTCAAAACATATAACAGCAATACTCACATTCTGCCCGTACGTCTTGAACCTTCTCCACCATTCAGTTGGCATGTCTCCACAAGTCTTGTTGTAAGAGGTATTAGCTCACACACCTCCAGGATGTCTTCCCCACAGGTCAGGGAAAGGGCCAATGCCCACATGGAGTACTCAATTATAGGAGTGCGTTGCCATGACATTGGCTATTGGAATAACTACATAGCTGTTCTGCATGCAATTAATAACTGGGGAACACCAGTTGGGGCACAGGCCATCACATGGTCATGAGTATAACCTTCAAAAGACATGTTGCCATCTATTAAAAACACCTCTGTCATAGACAGTTAATTACTTCAAAGCTGATCCAGTTTGAAGAAATAGAAACAATATATCTCTGAAAACTCCAGGAAAAAAAGGTATGTGAAACAAGTAAGCATGTAATTGAATGCAGCAGATGGTCTGTAATAATCACAGCTCTGGCCAGTGACTCACCCTAGGAAAGGACAGCTGACATTTGGCAACTACTGGAGTGCCTGTCAAACACCACTGACTTTGTCACTGCTAGGCTAGTTACTGGGATGTTGTACATATCCATATGTTACCTGTGCATATAGCTATGATACACGTTTTCTCTTGTAGATAATAGAACTCTACAGAGCATGTGCAGAGTAAAGTACTGTTGCAGAACTGTGTTGAAATACATGTGATATAGTGAGTTCATAACATTCAAATGTACAGTCTTATAAGCACACTTGTGCCTGATATCTGCAGTCACTTACACAAAGGCTTGTGTTATGTCAGGCAAACCATTGTCAAGTCTATTAACAATGACATCATAACATAATAGCCTGGATATGAATGTGAGACATCTTCCAAGTTAGCATTGTGATAGCAAAGCCTACTGTGCAATCAACTTACTTATCTATGTATGTAAATAAGTTGTGCATGTTCTACTTGTGTGTAATATCAGTTTCAGTGCATACAAAGACATAAATGTTTGCAGGCACTGGTTGTTGCATTACCATGACAATAATATGGGTAGTAGAATAGGCACAATTACCAGGTTGTAATCAGAGAAGTGTGCAACTGTTTTATGACCCTCTACCCATGCGTACCACAAACAGCTATCTGAACACCTACATACAGTGGATATCAAGAGTATACACACCCTTGTTGGAATGCCAGGTTTGTGTACTATACAACAGTGAGACCACAGAAATTCTTGTCAAAATGTTTCCCACCTTGAATGTGATCCATAATCTGTACAATTCTATTAATAAACAAACAAATATGTTCAGAGAGTAAATATTAAACATAAGAAACACTATAAACTGGAAGCATACATGTGTACACACAGAAACCACTACTTGGTTAATGCACCTCTTGCACTAATCACAACATTCTCTTTCTGGTTACACACATGCCATCAATTAACAAGGCTCTTATTACCCCAACTAATGTTCAACTGTCCAAGTAGGATATATTTGACATTTACACAGTTGCCTGCTACAGCAAAAGACATGTTTGGCAGAGAGCTTATGAAGCATTGAAGGAAACTCATTGTGGAACGGAATCAGTCAAGAGTAGGATAGAAAAAGTGTCCCCAACATTGAATATACCATGGAACACAGTGGAGACAGTCATCAAAACGTGTATTAAATATGGGACAACAGTGCTGTTGAGAAGAATCAGATGTCCTTCCAAAACGGATGACAAGACATGTTGAGAACTGGTCAGGGAGGCTGCCAGGAGACATACAGCAACACTTAGGAACTTGCAGGACTCCCTGGCAAGTATTATTTCTGTAGTACATGTGGCAACAATCACCTGGATTCTCCATAAGTCTTGCCTATGGGGTGGTGTCAGTAGATAGAAGCGCTTACCCAAACCAAACACCATCCAGGGCTGTGTACAGCCAGCCAAACATAACATAAAGTCTCCCAAAGGCATGTGTTGCAATGTGTAATGGTGTCATGGGACCAAGGTTCAAACCTACAGACAGATTTCCTAAAACTGCATGTGGTGCACAAGCAACACCTCAGTTCACCTGAGGACCACCATACACACATTGAAGCTTGATGGTGGCAGTGTCCAGGATTAGGATTGATGTTCATTAGCTGAAACTAGGCCTGTGGGAGGCTGGCATAATGGTTAAGGCAGTTGTCTTATAGACACAAGGTACAGGGTTAGATTCTCACATGGGGTAATTGGCTAGGCTTAAAATGGTCCATAACGGCAGTTAGCCTAGTACTAATCTATGAATCTATGAACCTAATGTGGAGGGAATTCTGAACAGTCACAAATAACAGCCTATAAGCATCTGCAATACAGCCGAGGATGGAGAGGGGTTTCAGCTTCCAACACAACAATGGACTGAGGCATACATTCAAAGCTAGCTAAGAATGGCTCGATCTGAACACAACCAACGTTATGAATTGGGCCAGCCAAAGCCCAGACTCAACACCAATAGTAAACCCCCAGTGTGACCTCCAAGGACTGTTCAAATGAGATTTCTTTGCAATCTTGCATAGTTGGGGGAACTTTGTAGTGAAGACTGTCCAAATAATGCCAAGGCAAAATGTGCCATGCCAATATACCCTTCCCAGGCAATGCAAGTGCTGTAGTGCAATTAACAGGTGCTTCAACCAAGCATTGGTTTAAGGGTGTTCATAGCTCTGCAATGGCAATATTGTATGCTTCTCATTCAGTAACTTCACAACTAACACATTTGTATGTTTCTTGATTGGATTGCACAGGTCATATGTCACATATAAGTTGTGCAAAGTTTTCAAATGCAGTACTGTGGTCTCATTTTATATCATAAAAGAGGCTGGTATTTATGGTTATCATATCCATGTTATGCTAAGAAGGCCATTGCTATAACCAGATGTGATTGCACATACATTCACTGGTGCTGATGAGATGTGCAAATCAAATGTATGTCATTAATTGGTGACATCAGTCCTCATATCATCCCAGTTATGTGTCAGACAAACACATAGCAGTTATGAGAAACAGAGCAAACATAAGTGCCAGACATCTACACATTCAGCAATGACTTGTACAGTTATGAGGTGTGGTCTACAGTAGATACAAGTGTGCTATACATGTGCACAGCAATAATGTGTACATGGGTGCAGTGTGTTCTAGGGGATGGGACATCACCTACCAACACAACACAAGCATCACAGAAATGTAGATTGTTAGTAAAATGGTTTAAGAATGGCTGCAATGCATCATGTTGAGGGCCATGTGTCATGCATGTCAACTGTTAGGTAATGTGATATCTGTGTAATAGCTTTGTGCCACTTCACCTGTAACTGTGTGCGTGTGTGTGCATGTGTGTGTGTGTGTGTATAAGTAAGCCATACTGTACAGGTATTAAATTAGAGAAAATGTCTTCCTCTCACAGGTGGCGATGGAGGTGAGGGTCCCTCAAACGTGGAAACTGATGTCAGTGTCTCTGCAGACTCTGACAATGATGATAGGCATAGTGAGGCACAGGCGGTGTGGTCAGCGGCTGAATCTGTGCCATTGGTTGGCATCCCACTTTTTTCCTCCCCATCCCTGCATACATTCACAATGCCCACACATGCCAAATCACCAGTGGCCATTGATGAGAACAGTTGGCAGGTGGTGGCATGGGACAGGAAAGTGTGGTGACTAGTGCAAGTGTATCTGTAGACACCAGCCATAGCTGGATAACAGGTGAAGTCCCACACAGGCGGATGGACAGGGTTGCTTGGAGGACGACTGCTGCCCATCATAGCCCTGCCAGAAGTGCCACAGCAGGTGTCACCAGATGCATGTTTTGGATCATAATGGAGGCACAGGCACGTATGGAACATCACACTAGACAGACTCTCAGGGTCCAGATGGCAAATCTTCCTGCTATGTGTGACATCTGTGATCTTGCCAATGCCCACCCCTATTATGCTGAGGTAATGGACAGATGGTTGGGTGAGATGGTGGCGCTCCTTGACTGTGGGATGTCTGTGTTGGATCATGTGGTGGGAGTTGGCCATTGGCTACGTGGACATAGGACAACACCACGAAAAGTTGAAGGTCTACATGGCCATGTAACCTGTTGCTCCCCCTCCCATAGTGGCTTTTCCAGCAGCACAAATGCAGGGTGGTACTGTCCACACCACAACACAGCAGGCCATGGACATATGGTCCTGGCCAGTCCCAATAGGGATGCAGCCACAGCAGACAACTGTTAGTATCAGGGAGTACTACTTCATCTGGCCTTGGGCCTGGTGGTGCCAGTGGAACCCCTGGCAGGCCCACTTCCCATATCCATGGCCGGACACTGAGAACTGTACACCCTGTCATGTACAGTCCACAGCTGTCCAACATACCTCTGTATAGGGCAGCAGCATGGCAGAACTTTGTGCATCCATACACACACACACAAACACATCACCATCACAGCGAGGGCACGTCCATACTTACACACACCACCTCTGCACGGCCCATGTAATAACTCCCAACCGGCACACATAATGTCAACCAATTGGCTCAGCCTAGGCCTCTGGCAAACCCACACCACACCTTGTGCTCCATCCCTGTCATCCATACCATCTATGCAGGGACATGCTAACATGGTTCTGATGCACAGGGTGAATTTAGTACAGGTTAGCAATGTAATGCTGTGTAAAGTGTTGTCAGCCAGCATGGTCAATGGTTTCACGTCAGAGTGTGTAGCTGTCCAGCCATTTTGCATTATTGCTGTTATTAACACTGAATGACTGTGGTCTCCATAATGTATTCTGTTTGTGTTCTAAGTGTCTGTCTGTCAGGAGAATGTAGCCCTGCAGTCCTTTTCTACAAGGGGTATGGCAGTGTGGTAACACATTGACTCTGTCATATCAAGTGTACAGCTGTACACAACTAACATGTCTGGATAACAGTTACTGCATGTGCCACATGGCTAATAGGGCTGAGGGGTGTATACAGGTAAGTGCATGGTGGCTGATGTCAGCAGCTCTTGCACAGTGGACAATGGTAAGTGTCCTGGGTGGTACACACCAAAGGTTTGTGAATACTGCACACACAGAGGGTATTGTGTTGATGCAACACACAGAAAATACTGTTCACACACCCACCCACCCACCCACACACAAACACACACACACACACACACACACACACACACACACACACACACACACACACACACACACACACACCCACAGGATCACAATTGCCAGTGTTGGGTTTGACAACCCAACCCATCTAGTTATTGGTGGTACAGTGTTAGGTAGTTATCACAGGGGTCACAGAGCTCATATTGTGTTGCATTTCTGAAATACATGTATAGTGATTAACATCACATGCTCCTGTAAGGTATGGCAATGGGTAGTGTAGTTGGTGTGATAGTTTTCATATTACTGTCACACATGAGTGTACACACTCCCAAATACTGCTGTACACACACACACACACACACACACACACACACACACACACACACACACACACACACACTTACCAGTACTGACATTAGCAGACTAATCTATCTTGTTATTTGTAACATACTATTCCATACTGTTGCACAAGGCTTATAGCGCTTCAGAGTATGTACAGATACCATTATGGCTGATTTGAACAGCAGACCTCATCCAGTAGACTTAGGAATGTGTATTGTGTGTGCCATGGCATAAATATGAATCCATGGCCAAATAATGGATGTCATTCATGCACACACACGCACACACACACACACACACACACACACACACACACACACACACACACACACACACACACACACACATACACAAGATACTCTTCGCTCACACACATTTGCCAGGATTGAGAGTAGATCCCCTACCTGTCTATTCCTTGTTACTACATTGTTACACATTTATCTCATGCACCATGGAGGTTATGGGGTGACAGTTGTCCAAAGCTACATCTACAGTAAGGGACATCACATGGCCCTGCAGATCATGGCAATGGGGGATGTACTGGGTGAAAGAGGCCACAAAATACTGTAACCTACACATATGCACACTTACACACAATACACACACAAATATTTGCAAGGACTCATATTAGAAGCCCTAGCTATGTGGTTGTTGGTATTATAGTGGTATGCAGTTCACACACACACCACAGAGCTTATAGGTTGTGGAGTGTCCCAGGGTACCTATATAGTGAATAACATCTACAGCACTTGTAAGGTATGGCATTGGTGTTTGTACTGGGTGAGACAGGCCACCAACTACTTTCACCCACATGTTTACACACTCACAAACCCTCTCAAACACACCATTGCACACAGACACACACACACACACACACAAACACACACACACACACACACACACACACGCACACACACACACACACACACACACACACACACACACACACACACACATTTAACAGTCCTGAGATCCATGGTTTCAAAAAGTCATAGGTGTGTACATGGAAAATGGCTATGGAGGCTTTACAAGGCTAGCCAGTGGGAGTTCACTGGCATCATGCCACCTGATGATACTCCCCAGTGTGTACTGTGTATAGTCACTGTAGTGATCCCCAGGGTTGGTATTCTATTCCCCATCTACACCTCCTGATATCTCTTGTAGAGGGCCAGTGCTGTGCTAGGCTTGACATGTGTATGGTGTCTATTCAATGGTGTGGCCAGTCTCTGGGCTGTGAACCTGCCCTCCAACATGTCCTATTGATTGTGAGGATAGGGTTGGGGTATCGAGGGCATGTTGTGTGATAGATTGGTGTCCTCAGATGTAGCATTCCTGACAGGGTTGGGTCAGACATGGCTGTGTATGTCAGGCAGAGATCACACCTACGAAGGCAATATGAGACAGATATTCAGTACAGTTTTTGGAGTGTGTCCATATGGGGCAAGTGTGTAGTACCTAAGATCCTCTTTGTGAGGTACATTTGCAGACTCTCCTGATGTTGCTGGTGTCCAGTGGGGTACATGGCAAATGGGCAGTAGTACACATTGATTGCCCTACTGAGGGGTGTGCATAGGTAAACACTGTCCTTTTACTTCCTGGATTCCACACCCTGAGTCAGGTTTAGTGACACATGGTAGGACATTCGGAAAACAGTGGCACTGTGGTGGTCAACATACAGCTCACTGTCAACCTGTGCTCCCAGTTCCATTATACCAACATCAATGTTCAGTGGTCTACCATCAATGTATTACTTTATGGGAACCATGTCGTACTCAAGGGGGATGGCGGAACATCATTTGGCATTGAGGGTATGTCCAGGGTTCTGACAACAGTCATAGGTCTCAGACGTCTTTGTGTAGGATGTCAAACTCACATGGGGGGGATAATAATAGCACCCACCTTGTATTCATCTGCAAGCATTGTTAGCCAGGGCACCTTTGTATTGGGCTAGTCCTAAGAGGTGTGGATCCCAATCATGAGAGAACCCAGGTCCACAACCTGTAGTACTCCACTTGTGACTGTTCTGCAGTCTGAGATGGGGTCCACTGCTTTCACACTGTGGGTTCTATCTGTGAACCAGTTTGCAGTCCACCTACTGAAGTAGGTGTGGGTGCTTACCTGACTGTGTGTGTGCATGATTCCTGAATGGGGAGCGATATCTAAGCATTAGATGGGCAGCCTATCTTGTTATCTATCCCATACTGTCACACAGTTATTGCACATGCACAATGCTTATAGGGCTGCAGAGTGTCTACAGGTCCCTCTACAGTGGGTGGCAACTGTGGGCCTTATAATGTGGGCACTGGGAAATGTATGGGGTAGGCAACAGCAAAAAGTTGCAAAACCCATCCCCAATGCTATGTTTCTCACAAAAACACAACGCCCCACCCACCAAGAGGATACTGTTCATAAGCACACATGCACACACACACACACACACACACACACACACACACACACACACACACACACACACACACACACACACACACACTCTCACACACACACACACACACACACACACACACACACACACACACACACACACACACACACACACACACTTGCCCAGGCTGAAATTAGAATTACTACCTATTTATTTATTTCTACTACAGTGTTACACATTCATCGCACACACTATGGAGCTGGAAGGGTGACAGTTGTGTAAAGGTACTTCTAAGGTGAGGAACATCACCAGCCCTTGTAAGGTGTGGCTATTGTTGATGTACTGGGTGGGAGAGACCACAAAATACTTTAAACTACACATATACACACTTAACACACATTTTTCAGTACTGGGATTAGAGCTCCTACCAAACTAGTTTTTTGTACTATAGTGTTATGTTATTATCACATGCACCACGGAGCTTATGGAGCTGAGGTTTGATGGAAGGCACTTCTAAGATGACTGATATCTGCAGGACTGCTAAAGTAGGGAAAGGGGAAGTGTACTAGGTTTGAATGGACCCAAAAGCTTTTAGTTGTGAACATACACACATTTTTACATTTCCCAGGACTGAGATTAGAACTCCTACCTAAATGGTTGTTTGTACTACAGTGTTAGGCAGTTATTGCATGTGCCACAGAGCTTATGGGGGCTAGGCCTGACAAAATTGACTTCTATTGTGATAGACACCTTCAGGACTGCTAAGGTGGGGCAATGGGACTTGCACTGGGTGGGGAAGGCCTGTTCATTCCTAGAACCTACTGACATTTCTCTAAGGGTATGAGCATGCCCAGTATGTTCTTCTATAGTACATGTGGGACTCTATTCCAGGCACTGTTGTGTTCCAGTCTGGTTTGTGTTGTGCTACAGCCATACCTCTGAACCTGTTGGTGCAGGATATCATAATGTGGGGACAATAGGCCATGCAGTGATTGTGACAATTTCTCTCAATAATGTATGGGTTGCTAGGGTTGCAGGGCTTGTTTTAGCAGACATCTGTCATATATGCCATTTTACACTGTCATGTATTGTTTCAGTACCTCGTGACATACCTCCTCAGATCATCACAGTGATTTACCAGAGGAATACAGCATGGATGATGCACACACCAGGTTTATGGGCCAAATGCTATGCATTCTTGCACAATCCAGCCTGTTGAGAGGTGTGCCTACAAGCAATCGACTGCTTGTGCTGCAGAAATGGTCCAGCACCTTGGTGATATATTACAATGGTGGAATCTCTGTGAATTTATGTTCTGGCCTGGTCTGATTTCAAGTCCACATTTGGGCAATACAAGTCAGACAGGATCAGGGTGACAGGCAGAATCCAGATAGCTTTGTTGGGGATAGGATATATGGGGGGGGGTGTCCTGGGTAGATATGTTTGCCTATAGCTACCAGTACTTTGTATTGGGTTCTCCTCAATGGTTGACTGCACTTGGAGGGTCTTGTGTGTGTCAAACTGTTTGAGCATCCTGGAGGTGTATGTTTGTCACACATGTATGTATGGCCCACCTCATTTTGCTTGGACAGCCACATGTTGGGGTCAGGATGTTGCATAGGATGAGTGATCAGGGAGGGGTGTGTTACTCCCCATGGCTGTGGGCCAGGGTTCTGTGGGTGCAGACATGTCACCATGTTCCAGGGTTAGGCCTGCCTGTTGTGAGTGCATTCCCATGTTTAAACTCCTAGCCCTGCTAGTCACCTGTACAGAGTATCACAGAATATCCATATCCATGACTCGAATATCTTGTTGGTTACCCATACAAGTCTGGTTTTCAAGCAAAAGTGTTTTGCAAGTCGCTCATTATTGAAGTCAGATATTACTGACAGTTGACACTGCAGTTTCAAACTTCATACCCATCAGACATTCCATGTTAATACAAATCATTCCATGAACTTTATAACATTATTAGTGCAGTAGTTCACATGTGTCCTTCTCTATGGACCTTCATCACCCATTATTCATGGCTTTGTCCAGATTTTTGGCTCCCTGAGGCTGGCAGTTATCAGCATGGCCTTTTTTTGCATTTTGTAGACTCTGTTATGTTGGTGTTATGGACCCCATGACATTCCCTAACAGGGAACTGTGGGTGAAGCATAGGCATTTGCCAGAGGGCTGTAGGACAGATGTGACAGATGCAGGCCATCTGTAGCAGGGCAGTGCATTCTGATGATCATATGTTCCCAGGCTGCTGGGAGGAGACACCCCTGGGATGGCAACAGTAAGTTGAATGTTGGTGTTACTGAAAATTGATTTCTGTTCCTATTGCACCATCACTCTGAGTGACAGCTGAATGTTACTTAAGGCTAGGAACATGCTACTGCATTTCTATGGGACTATGGGGGGGTGACAAAACTATTCACGATACACATCTGCACAGACTGTGCTGATATTTGCTTAACATTTTAGTCCAATTTAGCATAGCGCTGTGCCCTATCTTTCAAACTACAGGCATAACAGTATCAACCATAGGTCAGATTGTTCTGGCATAGACATTTGAAGTTTCAGACTTCTTACCTTTCAAAGCCATACTGCCACTGCCAGACCTGCTGTGATATCACTGTGTAAAAGTCTGTGAGTGGGGATTTCATGGATGTCGTCATATGGGGGGAGGGTTTGCCAGGCATTTCTGTATGGTTTTCTACAGCTGATCTACTGTATTGGGCTGGTGGTGGGTATGGGATCGCCACTTTGACATCCACACATGTGACCTCTCACCCCCCCCCCCCGTTATTTGGCTCACCACATATACTGCAGTGGTATTTGTCAACTAGGGTTGTACTGCATGGTGTGGATAGTGCAGTACTGGGAATGCACATCCTGCTGTCCCACAGAGCTGTCAGTTGTCTGGTGCTATCCCAGATAGCCACCCCATTCCCTTACATCCTTGACCAATACCATAGATATGCTATCAGAAAGTTCCACTCCATTTGTTTATTTTGTTACAGAAACTGGCTTATCTTGTGCCTGTAGCTGTTGTGAGGATGGTGCTTGAGGGCTGACTATGTCAGATGCATGCAATACACTGCCTATACATGATCAGGTATAGATGGTGTGATGTTTGGCATCCATTTTACTGTGTAATCGAGTCAGAGAGAGAGAGAGAGAGAGAGAGAGAGATCAGTCCCTGGGGCCGTAAAGTGTCAGTGTATGTGCTATGCATTGCCTCTTTGCCAAGACTAGGGCATACTGGGCATGCCTCCGTCTGCCTACAGGGGCAGTCTCAGGATGTTTTTTCTCCGAGTCACTCTGTGGCTGAGGAGGCCTTGGCAATGGTGGGGGGCTGAGTGGCCCTTCCCCATTTTGTTCCTGCTGCAGCTGTTTCTGCAGGATTATATTGTGTAGCATAGCACATACTATGAACATGTGTGCACATGTGGCTGGAGAGTACTGCAAGGCTCCACCGGATATGTCAAGGCAGCAGAACCGTGACTTGAGCATCCCAAACACATGCTCTATAATGATCCTGGTTTGTGTGTGTGCCTAATTATGGTGTTCTTGTGTGGGTGTGTGTGCATTTTTGATGGGAGTCATCAGCCATGGCTCCAGTGCGTAGCCAGCATCCCCCACCAGATGGCCATATGCCATGTTCTCACTGGCAAACACCCAGTACAGCTGTGATGAATGCCAGATGTGGGAGTTGTGATAGCTTCCAGGGCTGTCAGCACACATGTTCATGATAATGTCCCGGGCATTGCACACAACCCGGCAGTTGATGGAGGGGAAGCCCTTGCAGTTTATGTAGATCCTACCCATTAACCAGGTGGTGCTTTGACGTGGATGCATGTGCAGTCTATGGCACCCAGTACCTCTGGGTAATCTGCTACATGGTGGAAGAGATGCATATTGCTGGTCCTATCCTCATGGGTGCTGGGGAAGTGAATATGGTCAGCGGCATGTGTTCACATGAAATTCAGGAACTGGTGAAGTATCCTGGATGTAGAGGCCTATGAGATCCCCATGAAATCTCCAATTGGTCTTGGGAAAGTACCTGTTGCTAGTATTCTTAAGGCTACAAATACCTTGGTATCCACCGGGATGGGTTCCCCTCTGTTAGTTCTGGGTATGAGGCGAGGCTGGCACAGCTCAACAAGTTGTTGAAGTATGTCCCTGTCCACCCTGTAGCCCACTACTATCTCCAGATAATGTAGCCCCTGTTAGGTTGCCCTGGGTCTGTACACTCTCCTCCTCCTCAGTCTGAGTTGGTTGTCAGCATTTTCCTCATCACCACACTCAGTCTCTAGCACATGCTGATAGATCAGAGCAACAACAGCCCCGACATGTTTTGTTAGTTTTGTCAGTTTAAAATTCCCCCGAATGTGTACACTAGTGGTGTAGAGTTTGTGAGAAAAACCAGACTGAAAGGTGTTTGCATAGTTTATAGTAGTGTGTTGGGCTGCTGCCTGTGTAATTGTCTGATTCTGATACATTCCACCAACTATGCTTGTTCTCCTTGATTGCTTTCCTTCTGCAGGTTCCCTTTCCCATTTCCTCCCAGTTTAAGCCCTGATGCGCACCGCACATTCCCGTTGCTCAAATGTCAACAGTTTTGCTGTCCCCTGTGTTTTTTTTTTTTTTTTGTGTGTGTGTGTTTTAGGCCCGGTGCATGCCGCTCACCCCCGTTCAGCTAAACTAAACAGTTTTAAGCAGAACTGGCCTTTCCTAGATGCGAACATGCTCTGCTTTTCATGGAATAGGGAAATACAGCCTCTGACATACCCTCTCCCTTAGCTGTGCTTAGCTAAGGGCAAACACAGGCCACTGAGCGCCAATGTGCTTACAGCAATAATGACATACCCCATTTTCATGTTAGCTGCTCCTCCTGCCTACACCATGGTGTTGGAGCACCTACACGGTTAGGTGCAGTCTGACACTTAGAATAATTTGTGATTCGGTAAAAATCCCCTCATTTGCATATACCACTGCCTTGCTTCTGAGTTACCCAACTTACAATGATTATTTGCCCTTAGTGACCACTTTTCCCTGATACTGTTTTCATTCTGCATGCCATTGACTATTATGGCAAAATACAAATTTCTCTCAAACTTGATTTTTTTCCCTTTTTTTCCCTTTTTTTTTTTTTTTGTATTTTAGGCACAATCCCATTTGAGTGCCACTGCCCTATGCTTAAGCGGCCAAGATCGGCCAAAAAAAAATAGTTTTATTTAAAAAAAAAACTATTTTTCATGCCAGTGGCCATTGACATGCCTAATAAAGGGAATACATGCTTTCTTTGAGGCTGTCATGCTTCCGTTTTCTAATACATTTCTGCACCCCACCTGGTTTCTGCACAGAGAACTGCCTGCTTCCTGTATTGCTAATTCAAATCATTTGCATGGTTTTCACCAGCAAATGAGCTGCTTAGCATACTGCACAGCTTTCCATGCAGGAACAGTATAGGGCCACTCATGCACGTGAAAACTGGATGTTCATGGATCGCTCGGCGTCTTTATTCCATGCAGAAGCAGCTGCACTCCTCCTGCATGGAATTTTAAGCTTCGTGAATCCCAGGGAATGTTTTCCTAATAATGTCATATTGCCTATATACATCAAAAAGTAAAATACTTTAAATTATGTATACATTAATTTGATGACTGACATTTTAGAATCCACTCACAGTAGTATCTCATTCTTCAAGTAAAACTATTCAGTCATTTAAGCCATTTAAATAACTTATGTCTGAGAATACAGAAACAGCTTTATTATCATTGAATTGTTTTCTACTAGTGACAGGATCACGAGATGAGTTCATGGATTTTTGTCAGGTATTCCACGGCACCATTCTGTGCTTTATATTAAAAGTGAAAGCTCAGACACTACAAGTCTGTACACATTGAAAAAGAATTGTAATTCCACCAAAAAAGAGCATATTAAAGTATCCTTTTATACCTTTAAAGAATTTCTGAAATGGGCTTCACTCCTGGTACACCTGATATGGATGCTGTGCTACATAACTCTTGCTGTTTATATGTACTAATTATGAGATGACTGTTCCTTACAGAAAAAGGAATGCTAGGGCATAAACCATCTTTAGATTTAGTATGCATAAGTCAACATTCAAATATGCAGTTCTGCAAGTCTAACAATTTTATTAACAGTCTTTCAGTCATTAATTCTGAACCTAAATTTCACACCTGTAAATTAGAGTACACTGGCAGAACAAAAGAAGAAGAATAAAATGTAATTTGTTCATGCTAATTTTAGGCATTTATAGGATTCACAGAAACAGCTTTCTCTTCTATATGTCAAAAATGGAATCTGTAACTATTATTTGACACTGTAGCATACATTTTTTTCACTCCCTGTTCTGCCTCCCTTTGGATGCCAGCAGCAAAACCATAATTCAGTTTAGGGAATGGGTTACCTGTACATCACCACCCTGAATGGAAAATGAAGCTCCTCCAAAAAAATGCGAAAGTACACCTGCCGAAAAGCAAGTGCATCACTTCAAAGCAGTATATTAAGCTGCCGTGAAGCCCAGATGCCATTTTTTACACTCACTAAATAATTACCTACACTACCAGAAGCATAGTTAAGATGGGACAAAGGGGGCAACTGCACTGGGTACAAAGTATTAGGTGGTGTGATTGGTCGTGCATCTTCCTGAGTACTCTTTAGTGCACAGTTGGCTTTTAAAAAGCTAAAATTTCACTAGTGATCAAACCTGAGCACTGTAGCGTTCCGTTGTGTGGTCTAAACTATGGCAACTGTTTAATCATTTGTAGCAGGAAGTTTGCTATGGTTGAAATGTAATAAAAAATAACAAAAACACGAGTGTTAAATACCTTCTTGCAGGATATGAACTATAACAACTGCTTGCTACAGTTATAGAAAGCAGTTTGCTACAGTTTTAAAACATATTTTTTATACTTTTTTCTTTTTCTTTTTTACTAACATGTAAGGTAGGAGGATGGGGGCAGGGCACAGAAACAGAACCTGAATGGCTGGGGGAGGCATACTGTGTACCTGTAAAAGGAACAGATGTGGTGTGAAAACCATGGGTTGGACCCTGTCTGGAGGAAGCATCCTGCAATTTTTGCTGAAGTCCTTTGCACAGCTGAGGGCATGCGGTTGCTAGTCTGAGGGACTAGCAGAGGGTGTTAGATGAGCCAGCTGCACTTCTATACACTACAGCAAGCTTGAAATCTATGATGTACATATTATTTTATACCTAAATCATTTAAAAATATATATAGTAATAAATACAGACAAAAAATATAAAACAATTTAATGGAGACACCATTCTCTAAGAACAATCATGGCTTCCAGGGTTTGTGGTATTGATGAATACCTGTCCAAAGATGTAAAGGCCTTCCACCTGTGGATCTGGACTACAAGACACCCTGGGTGGGTGTTAGTTCCCCAATTATACACAATCATTGTGCATTATTACTTGCACGTACATATCTACGCTGGTGTTGTCTCAAACTTTTTTGTAGAATAGTTCATACTTTCTCATTTTGTTCCAGCTGTATAGTCAGAGCAGCAGCCTTAAAAGCATCTATATTTCATTACTAACATTATTGTAGAGATAAGTGATTGTGATCCAGTTATCGATCATGCCTGTTTGTTAATATGTTCAAGAAATGACCTCCAAAAATGTACCAAAATAGCACAGCTCAATGGATAAATTTGTTGAAATCATTTTGGGAACTTATTAACACAAAATTATGAACATTGACCCAATAATATTTTTTTGTAATGCAGGGAGGTTTAGGTGCCCTAATTTGCTCCAACTTACAGCGAAAAAAAAAGATGCAATGTACTGTGAAACTTTATACTTAAAGCTGCTACAAAGTCAACAAGCAGAAGTTGTGTCCCTTAATGAATGAACAGATTTAAAAGGTAGTAGGCAATTCAGTCAGCCATATTTTTTATGTGTCAGTGGAAAGTGTATTACAGCTTTTAGTGCTGTGAGCAAAATATTCATATACTGTTATATGGTAGCTGATTTCCAGTATGAGACTAAAATATTGTGCTTAACAGTGATGAAAAGTATTTAACAAAATTTCTTATGTCAGAAAAGTGCCTAATAAAGTTGCCTTCTTCCTTATTTTAAAGGGTAGTCATGAAGCTTCCATCATTACAGCAGATTACTTGATTTCCTGAATGTAAAACCACTTCTGACAATACTTTATATACTTTTCTGGGCTACCTGAATACTTCAGTTGTGAGTACCAGGACATTAGACAGTGAGCTCCTTTAGTAACAGTTTTCAGAATTCAAAAGCATTTAAACATTACAAAATACAAAATGAGTCTATCATTCCATACTGTGCAGTGCTATGTTCTGATAGAGTGATGCAACACTGAAAAATTCAGAGAAATCATAATTCTATCTGATAACATAGCTAAAAAAGGGGTTTACTATTACTACCTGGAAACACACTCTGTCAATTCATCACGTCATCAAACTTAAATAGTGAAAATGAAGACATTTTTCATCCTCATCTCAAGCCATGGTAATGGCGAAAGTTCGATATTTGCCATTTTGAAAATGTGCCCATTGACCTGCATGTGCCATCTGGATGTCGATATTCAAGCTTCAGTATGATAGGTTTCGATGTTTAGCCTCTTTGAAAGTCTACATCTGATCTAAATATTTGTTTATTCATTACTATTAGGACTTTGGTTCAGTCCTTGGAAACGATACGGCCGTTTCCAAGCTCACACCAGCCAAAAACTCTTAGCTAAGACCTACCCATAATGCCCCTCTCCAGTTACTCCAGATCTTGTTTGCCACATTCCTCATCAAA
This sequence comes from Protopterus annectens, assembly GCF_019279795.1. Classification (NCBI taxonomy): domain Eukaryota; kingdom Metazoa; phylum Chordata; order Ceratodontiformes; family Protopteridae; genus Protopterus; species Protopterus annectens. The sequence continues at coordinate 1,644,084,442 of NC_056725.1, read as the reverse complement.
CGTGCTAGCCATCTCTCTCAAAGCTAAGTGGAAAATTGTGATTTTTAATATAGTTTCTCCTCAAAATTTCTTTTTGTTTAGTCAATTTAGCCTTTTCTCATTGTCGCCTCTAACCTACTTCTATTCCCTACTCTTTACCTTGGTAATTAAATGTCTACCATTGTTGGTACTGTCCCTCTCTCCTGTCTTTGGTAGGCCCTTCCTTACCACTTGTGGTATTTTTTACATACCATCTTTGGTATTCTCTCACAGTTTTCTCTCCCTTCTTTTGTTTCTTCTCTTAGGATAGCCTTGTTGCCTTACTATGTCAGACAAAGCTAAGTTGGGGTTTAAACAGTGTGACAAGTGTGGGTGTAAGATGCTCAACTCAGACAGACATACTCATTGTGTCTACTGTTTAGGCGTGGACCATATTAAAGCTGATTGTGACATTTGTGGTAGTTTTAGTAATTGTATACAAGCAGAACATAAAAATAAGTTTATTTTAAAAGGTTTAATTAAGACAGATTAATTTCAGAGGCTCTATCTGGGTCGGAGATCTCACCCCCTCCTAAGACCAAAAAACATAAGAAAAAATGGGGTCACTCAGTTCCTGCATCTCCGTCAGTTATGGAACCGAGTCAGCTCCATGGTTCTCCGGCACCCTCAGCACAGACCTCTTCAGCACCAGGCTCTGTATCTTCTCCCTCATTGCCGTCTATGATATTCACCCCTATTTTGGTTCCAGCCTCAGCACCACTGACTTCAGTGCCACCCTTGGATCTGACATTGGCTCCTATGACTATACCTGCTTCTGCACCATCTCTGGCCACTGCGTAAATAGTTCCTTTGGCTCCATCGGCTCCTAAAGTTGAATATTTGCCAAGGACAAGATGCTCTCCAACTTATGACCCTTTTTGGGGACAGAGGTTTAGCCCTTTTCTAGAAAGACCTGATTCTCCTTCAGCAGCCTCCTTTAGATCCACCAGGAGTTTTTCTGAATTATACCTAGTGTGGCTTGTGGACCAGCTTCTGGCAGCTAGGGGATTGTCCATTCCAGCTAGACCTTCTGTCCCTCTTGGCTCAGAATATTTTACTACATCTTCCCCTGTTTATCCTACTCCAGCCTCTACCCAGGTCCTGGAGATCACAGTACTGATGTCCACCCCAATGCATACTGTCAAACTCAGTAAGCAGAATAAAAACTAGAATGAACAGCAGATGCAGGGTGGTATCCAATGAGATGGAGCCCGAATAATGAAAAAAATCTTTACTCAATCCAATGATCAAAATGAAGTACAAATACACATAAAGTCACAGTTTAAAAATGATAAAACAACAAGTAAGTACCTAACTGAATGTATTAAGAGGGAGCAAGTCCCTAAAGGACTACGAATGTGGAAATATCCAACCGGGTTGGAAAAGGATTCACATCTTTACAAAGAACTTTTGGGATTTTTTAACAGACAAGGCTGTGAATTGTTACGTATTTTTATTGTGGATAACAATAAGAAAATGGCACTATTGTTAAGAGAAATTAATCAGGTAGATGTCAACATTAAAAATGATTTATTGTTTGAATCTAAGAAAAATGTTTTTAATGCTGTGTTTGATACTGTCTATAATGAACTCAGTGATTTAAAAGGGAGAAAGGAAAGGAAGTTATGTAGGGACAAAATGGATTATGAGAAGGGTATGGCTTATCCAGACCCCCCAAGAGGGCAATTTAATCAAATGACTGGTAATCACAGTACTTATATGTTAGGGCAAGCTTGTGAGACACAAGATGATAAGGAAGGAGAGGAAATCCCTTTAGAACAAGCCCCCCTCAGGAGATCGGAGAGGCTAATCAACCAAAGACAGATGAGGTTGAATTATTACAGTCCTCGATCTGCACCACGGAGGGGGAGGGGGGATGGAACAACTATCGGAGATAAGCAGCCCATCACATACTGAGACTGAGAATGTGATTCTTTCAATTGTGACTAATGATTTGGGTGACTTCAGTATTTATAATTACAGTGGTCTTACTGTCACTAGGGAATGGGCCGATTTTCTATCCAAAGGTATGAATTTTGTGCCTACTAGCAAGGGCAACATAGTAGATGTTATGGTGCAGTTAAAACTATTTACAAGGAAATTAAATCTAGCTTTATTTTTTCCTGATAGTAATTTTACTTGTGGCTCAAACCTTAGAAGACCAAGTACCTTTCAACCTCCCAATCACCCTTTGGTACAAATATTTGAGGTTCTATGTGAAAACGACATTAGAACACGATTGAGTTATAGGCATAATGACTCACCCATAGACAATTTAAAAATAGAGGAGAAGGGTATTTTGAGTGAAATTTTACATCAGACTAATATAAGACTTATGAAACCGGACAAGGGTGGTGGTCTGGTTATTATGAACACTGATGATTACAATAGTAGAATGTTTGACATACTATATAGTGAAGTGTACACTGAGACCTCACGAAATGAATTAAACATAGCATATCGTAACATTGACTTAGAATTGGAGCAGCTTTTACTGAATGGACAAATCACACTAGACACACAGAACTACATTTTAACCAAACATCCTAGGATTTCCACTACATTTGGAATACCAAAAATTCACAAATCAATACACAGTCCACCTTTAAGACCCATTGTAGATGCTAAAGCCTCCAAAACATTTAGTATAGCAAAATACATTGACAGTATGACTAAGGGGGTCCTTGATAATCGGACTACTATAATTAAGGACTCATGGGACTTCCTTGGTAAAGTCAATCAGAATATGTATGACAGTAACCTCATCCTGGTGACTATTGATGTCTGTGACCTGTTTTCAGTTATACCACATGATATAGGTCTGGACTGGTTCTATGAGTTTCTATGCAGTAATTCGTCATTGAATCATCACACCATCTTGACCATCCGTACTTGTATGGAGATGGTTTTGGAAAATAATTTCATTACATTTGAAGGACATTTATTTAAACAAAGGCTTGGAGTTGCCATGGGTGCATGTTGTGCACCAATCTTCGCCAACATTGTCTTAGCACATTGGGAAGATCAATAAATTTTTTACTCCGAATTCAGGACTTCATGGGTATTGTATGGGCAATACCTTGATGATATTGTCCTGTTTTGGAATCAATCAGAACAAGATTTGAATAGGTTCTTTTCGTACATGAACAGTACCACCAGTTTTTTGAGATTTACTATGGTCCAAGGATCTAGATTATATTCATTATTTGGACATCACCATAAAGAAAGATTATGTGAACAACTGTTTTATTTCCCAACTATATAGGAAACCAACCTATTCTAACACATTATTACATTTTACTAGTGCACATCCTTTGCACCAGAAGAAGACCCTGGTCAAGGGCCAATGTGTTAGATTGGCCAGGATGGTGTCTGATATTTATGACTTTACCAAGGAATGTGACAATTTGTCCAATATGTTTCAGAGAAGAGGTTATCCAGAGCCTTTTCTATCAAACATCATTCAGGAAGTTATAAATAAGAGGACCAGTGGACACTCTAGAGCCCTATTGGGCAATAGGGATGGCCACAACAATGTGAGGCACAATAATACTATTTTTACACATGCATTGACACTCACATATTCTGCAGATTTTGAAGAAATCAAATACATAATACATAAATATTGGAAGGTTTTTGATAATGATATTGGGGTCTTGGACAAGATAGGTAAGAGACCCACTATAGTTTATAAAAGAGTACATCAATAAAAGGACTACTTGAAAAAGGCAAACCTAATCTCACTAGAGGTGGCACGTATAAATGTGGTAGATGTCCCCAGTGCCCTTTCATCATGGATACAGACAAATTTAATCTTAAGAATTTTGGATCCATTACTAATAAAAAGAAAATGTTTTGCTATACTAAGGGGTTGTTTATATTGCAGTATGTAAAACTGCCAAGGTTATTATGTGGGGAAAACAAAAAATGCTTTTAGACTTAGAGTCTACCAACATTTATATGACATCAAGCAGAAAAATATGAAGAATGCTTAATTTAGGCATATTAATGACCAAAGTAATCACAGTTTTAGTTTTTTTATTCTTGAACAAGTTGATTTGGGACAAAGGGGCGGACCTGTTGAGGAATATTTGGAGTACATTGAGTTAAAGTGGCAGATCAGACTGAATGCATACTCCCCTCCAGGTCTTAATGATAGAATTTCTATAGCACCACTTTTGAAACTTAAACAGTTATTTATGTTATGATTTATTTACATTGTCATTGGTATTTTTTGCCTTATAACATTCTTTACATGTGACACTATTGATTTAACATTTGGTTAGTTGACTTTTTGTGTATTTGCAAACAGGGGGGGTATTCACTACTACCTTACACTTCCTGTGATGTTTCTTAATTGAAAGGAAATAATGTGGGGTAATATTTTACTAATTGACTCGGTGTGTATTTAAGGAGTTATCAGCCAGCAATTTACTGTTCTGAAGAAGTCTGAGTATTGACAAAAGCGCTTAACTTGTTGTTTTATCATTTTTAAACTGTGATTTTATGTGTATTTGTACTTCATTTTGATCATTGGATTGAGTAAAGAATTTTTTCATTATTCGGGCTCCATCTCATTGGATACCACCCTGCATCTGCTGTTCATTCCAGTGCATACTGTCTCGGCCCTAACAGCAGTTTTTCCCCTGTCGGCACTGACCCCCTTGCTGCATCAGCTCCGGTGGAGCTGATGCTCTCTCTGAGCAGTGCTTGGACCGTCCATACCTTGGTACCTAGCCCAGCACCTATTTTCTGCTGGCACTGTCTACGTCCATGGGTCCATTGGCTTCCAATCCTTTCAGAGCTCCTCACCTGGACATGGACTCCTCAGGGTGGAGTGTGACCTCAGTTCCGAGGTTGTCCTTCTCAGTTTCAGGCTCCCATCCCTCCTCGGGTGGGCCTGCTTTCCAGGTGATGGAGTGGGTCCTTGCCTCAGCAGGCTTGCAGTCAGCACCAATGACATCAGCATCAGAACCTCCCCCTAGCACGCAGCTGTCTCAACCCCCTATTTCGGGATCCCGGGCATGTGAGCCGCAAGGGAACTCCTTCTCCAGTGTCCTCGTCAGAAGTTCTCACTGGGGAGCCATCCCGGAAGAAATTATGTAGGAATCTATCACTGAAGACACTAATTGTGATGAGGGGGACGGGTCCCATTGGTCTCCCCTAGATGACATTTCATTCGAAGACATTCTCGAAATCCTCAAGCAGCGGGGAGACTGGAAGTCCTCTAACCCTTCGACTGAGGAATCGGTGTTCTTGCAAGCCTTCTGTGCTCAGCCATCTACTTCCTGGGTGGCCGCACCAGCAGATGACCTTGTTAAGTTCATTGTGCAGTGTGCCTGGAAGGCCCCAGACAATGTAAAACCTGTCGCCTGGAGGCCAGACAAAATTTTACCTACACCTGAAGACCAGCCACACTGGTTGAAGCAGTTGACAGTTGATTCCATGGTCATGGCAGTGGCCACAAAGAGGGAACTGGCAAAAGATAGTTCCACTGTCCATCCTCTAACCAGGGAGTCTTGGACCATGGACAGACTAGTGAAGCGGACCTATGCTTCAGTGACCTTCACCATTCAGTCGCTGAACTATCTGGGACACTCCACTCGCCTCCCAAGAGACATAATTTCTGAAATATCTTCCTCTTTGGTGGGGGTACTGCCAGATGAGATGCGTGACACTGTCACCTTGCAGCTAGCTACCCTTGAATCCAACTCAAACTCCTCAATGCATTTGATATCTCACATCACTGAGGGGACAGCTCGAGCTGCCACATCAGGCATTGTCATGAGATGTAATGCTTGGATGCGGTTGTGTGACTTCGCAGACCCCTTTAAATCTTCCTTCGTCAATGCACCTGTCGATGAATCTGCACTTTTTGGACCCAAAGTAAGAGACACAGTTGCACAAAGTGAGAAAGATGGAAAGACCTTGTCTGCTGTGGGCATACGCTTATCCAACCCCCAGAGGTCTTACTCCAGGAACCAGAAGGGAGGAAAAAGTGGTTCAAGAAATCCCAAGGATCTTTTCATGACATTCATGGTGAGCAATCCCCCCGAGGCAGAGGCGGAAACTCATCTGGAAGACACCCCTTTTGGGGGTAGATGGGGTCAACATATCTAGGGTGCTAAAGATTCTTTCTCTGCAGACCCTACTGGTGCTCCTGAGCAGTGGACAGATTGCTTTCCTCTGGAAGCTGTCAGGGATAATTTTTCTCTGCACCTACCAGCCGGGCAACTTATTACTATCGATGTTTGGGTGCAGAGAATAATATCCAGAGGTTACCAAATGCCATTTGATTTAACTCCCTGACCCATCAAACAAATCCCCTATGCACCACTAAATCAGAGGGAATTAGCAGCCTTAGAAATAGAAAAGCTGCTAAGAAAAAGAGTCATCCAACCAGTCCCACCAGACCAGATGGGATCCAGGCTTTACTCGAGGTTCTTTTCAGTGTCAAACAAGACAGGGGACTGGTGACCAGTCCTGGATCTCAGCCTATTGAACAAATTTATCAAACCTCAAAAATTCCAGATGGTCACGGTACAGTCCAGTCTCCCCTTCCTAGGGAGGGACAACTGGAAGTGCTCTATAGACCTCCAGGACATGCACTACCACATAAAAATGGATCACCGCTCCTGGAGGTTTCTCTGCTTCTGGCTGGGAGGCCATCACTACCAGTTCAGGGCACTGCCATTCAGTCTCTTGACAGCCCACCCAAGTGTTCACCAAATGTATGGCAGTTGTGGTAGCTCATCTTCAACTACAAGGATTCCAGGTGTTTCTGTATCTAGATGATTGGCTCTTTACCGCTCCGACCAGGAATCTCCTAGTCCACAGCCGCCCTTACACTCAAGATCGTGCTCTCCACTTGGGGATTACAATCAACAAGGAAAAATCTCAAATGTCCCCAACAAAGACACTGGAATTTATTGGAGCAGTCTTCGACACAACATCCTGTCAAGCTTCTTTCCCCCCTCACAGGCTTTCGAAAATAAGACACCGAATCCAAGACCTTCTTCCTCAGACCTATGTACCAGCATGCCTTATAGTGCAACTCTTAGGCTTCATTGTGGCTGCTATTACGTTATTACCACTGGCGAGGCTGCACATGAGAATCATGCAGTGGCTCCTTTCTGCACAATGGATGTTTTTAACTCACCCACTTGACCACATGATACGGCTTACAAACCGTTGCAAGGAAGAAATGCTATGGTGTATGAATCCACAAATGAATCTTTGGTGTTGACCGTTCTGTCTTCCCCAGCCCACAGCCACAGTGACCACGGACGCTTCTCTGTTGGGGGGGGGGGGGCATTTGGGAAAGATGGACCAAGGCACCTGGTCCCCCATGGAGGCAAATTTGCACATAAATGTCCTGGAACTGAGGGCAGTTCTCTTAGCGTTGCAAGTGTTCCATGCATCCCTACCTTCTGAAACCTTTGAAATTCAGTCAAACAACATGGCAGTCTTTTGGTATATCAAAAAGCAAGGCAGAACCAGGTCTTACCCCCTGTGTCGGGAAGCCATGAGGATTTGCCACTGGGTGATAGCTTCCAATTGCTTTCTTATAGCAATGCACATTCCTGGGAGTTCCAACCTTATTGTGGACAATCTGAGCAGGAACATCCTGATGGCTCAATAGTGGTCCCTCAAATCTGTAACAGCAAATCGGATCTTCTGACACTGGGGCAGTCCTTGCTGTGACCTGTTTGCTTCCCCCTAAACAGCAAATGCAGAAGCTACTTTGCCCTGATCCCTCCTTAGAGGGAACCCCCAAGGGACGGTCTAATGCATGAGTGGCCCTCGGGTCTTCTGTATGCCTTTCCCCCGTTTCCCCCATTCAAACATTTCTCCAGAAAGCTCAGAGGTTGAGAAGCAAAGTGATTCACATTGCCCCCTACTGGCCCCATCAAGTCTGGTTCCCATTTCTATGGCCTCATCTGATTCACAGCCCGTGGATCCTGGATCATTCCCAAGACCTGTTATCTGATCCTCAGGGACTGATTCATCTGTGTCTCCACAGTCTCAAGCTTACAGCTTGGTTCCCCCACTTCCCATGATTGCCAGGCTGCCTGACATCCCATCTCTTGTTCGTACAATTCTTCTAGCTTCACACAAACCTTCAACCAGGAAAGTTTATTCTAGTAAATGGACTAGATTTTCTATTTGGGCCAAAGATCAGAGCATAGATCCCTTCTTTATGTCTATTCAAAAGATCCTTCAATACCTTACCACTCTTTTACTTGCAGGAGCCTCAGCATCGATGATCACTGTACATTAAGCAGCTATCGCCAATTTTCATAATGGATTTGATAATTTTTTGATTATGTCACACCGCCTATGCAAGACATTTTTGAAAGGAGCATTACACGTTAAACCTCTGATCAAGCCTCCCTTAGAATCCTGGGACTTGACTTTGGTGCTTCAGTCTCTCACAGGTCTTTCTTTTGAGCCCTTTGGTTCATGTGATTTAAAGTTTTTGTCATGGAAAACCTTACTTCTTTTAGCACTTACCTCAGCGAGAAGAGTATCTGAGCTGCAGGCCTTGATTGTCAAGGGACCTTACTTGATCTTCCACATGGATAGGGTGTTCCTTTGTACTGACCCTTCTTTCTTGCCAAAGGTCATTTCTGGATTTTCCATTAATCAATCTATTGACCTGCCGGTTTTCTTCCCTCAGCATTCTAATAGAAGGGAGTACCTTTTGCACACCCTTGATGTGCATCAGTAGCTTCATTGCTATTTGGACAGGACTAAATCTTTCAGGAAAACAGATCAATTGTTTTGTGCCCTTTGCAAGACCCAGATTGGGTAAACCTGTTTCCAAAGTGACTTTATCCTCCTGGCTTAGAAACGTCATTACCTTTACCTATCAACAGAATAAGCTATCCTTACCTTCCAGAAAAAAGGCTCATTCTACCAGATCTATGGCTACTTCTGTAGCATTTCATTCCAGAGCCTCTATGGATAATATCTGCACAGCAGCCACTTGGGCTAGACCTCATACCTTTATCTCTCATTACAAATTGGATTTGGCCTCCAGGGGACGAGCATCTTTTGGTTCTATGGTGCTCAGGAATATCCTTCCTTAGGGCCATCCAGGACTCAAGTAGCTGGGGACTCAGTCCTAATTGTAATGAATAGACAAAGATTTACAACATCAGATAAAGAAGTTATGTTGTACCATAAAGTTCCATCTGTGTTGCAGATCTTTGTTCATTCATTACTTCCCGCCCTCCTTCCCCCTGCCTGGACTCCTGGTGGACCTTGGGAACTCCTGGTTAGGGTATTTGCTCAGACAGAACCTTCTATTATTTTTCTATTACTCCTCTATTATATAGGGGTGGGCAAACTCGATCTGGAGTAACTAGGAGAGGGCATTATGGGTAGGTCTTAGCTGAGAGTTTTTGGCTGGCGCTAGCTTGGAAACGGCCATATCGGTTCCAAGGATGGAACCAAAGTCCTAATTGTAATGAATGAACAAAGATCTACAACACAGATGGAATGTTATGGTAACACATAACTTCTTTTTTCAATGTTACATTACCTAGTGTATTTCCAGGTTATGATAGTAAACCCTAAAAAAAGGTGTAAAGGATGTGTGCCGTATCATGTAATTACTTCTTCGTGAATGGGAGTATGCCAATGGCCATCCTGCTAAGCTTTTCTAAATCAAGTGATAATTCACATGGCAGAGGGACAGCAATGAGCCTGGAGATGGCAGCATATGCTATTTTTATAATATTCTCCACTGAAACATGGTCCTATCAAGACAGTACCCCTAATGCAAAATGAAGGTTTATTGCCTTTTAAATAGGTAATAGCTACTTTGCCTGGTAAAATGGCCCTTACTGACTTTCTGGTTGCTTCCCAAGCATCTGTTTCAACCATTCCACTATTACTATTAGAGAACATTCACCGCCAGGTTGTGCTGTATCGCATAATGCTGTTGGTACCACCATGAATCAGTCATATTCAAATGATCTGCAAAATAAGCTACTGACATGAAGCACAGCTGAAGAGTGCAATTAAATCAGGCATAACAGAAGCATATCAAACTGCATATCTACTGCCCGAGTGGGGTGTATGTCATTTTCTGTTAACCCTTAGTCCTTTAGTCCGACAAGAGTGAGGCAGATCTTTTACTTAAAATATGCATGCTGCCTTAGGCATTATCAGGCATCATATGCCAGTAATATTTAGCACTGGCTTGCATTAGACTGCATGGGATTATTTATGAATCCTAATTTTTGACTTCAAAATAACATTTCTTAATGGATGCTGCTAGTACTTCAATCATTTCAATGTTAACATTTACTGTTAGGATGATAACTACGCCAACTATTCGATTATTAGAGATGCTCATCATTTTGAAGTTTTCTCTGTTAGTTTCCCATTTTTGTAACATTTTCTCCATTCCTTATAGTAACACGCATTTGTCTTGCTGTGTCACTATTTTAGATGACAGTAGTGCTATGATGAGTTGATGGGCATATTCATTGTCCTAGTATTTAACTCCTGTCAGAGATCACTTCATCAAATAATTGTCTAGCGTTGTTCTTTGACATTACTGAAGGTGAAGGTGAATGAAAAAGTCATGCTGCCAGACTTTAGAAAGGTTTGATTTTGCGGCTTCAGTTCAGCACTGCTTGAACAGAATAACATAAGTTTTTCTTCAGTTACTGTATACTTTCTCTGAAGGGAGAAGATAAATGCTGATCAAGCATAAATTCAATAGTATAAGCTCTGATAACAGCCTAAGTTCAGAAATGTTTTAAAGGCTATATTTCCCATTTATTTTTGGACCTCTGGCTTTACAGCAGTGCTTTCTGTAGTGCATGTATCTGATTCAGAGGCAACTGCAGATGTGTACTGTTGTGTTACTTGATGTAAATGCATGTTTTCTTAATTAAGGTTGCTGCTAGTCATGCAAACAGGGATGACTCTTGTTTATTCATGGGACATGTTTTTGGAAATATACCACTTTCATTGTTGCTTCTACTTAACTTTCAGTTTGTACACCTTATCTATGTGTCCACAGGAAGAGATATTTGAATGATGCTAGGACAGTTAATTATTTAATGCAATACTTCACTGAAGATGTACATTTCAGGCAGTTGCATCACTGTGAATGGATATGCTTGCAGAAGGTATGCTAACGCACATAGATTCAGGCATTGAAACAGTTTCACAGGTGGAACAGACTATTTGATGTGAAGTCACAATAAATGACTCCATTATTATTCTGCTCTCTTTTGTACTGGGCTTCTTGATTTATTAAAACTTATTATATCAGTCAGTGTCATCACAGAAAAGCTTTGGAAACCATTATGTTACCTCAGTACCTGTTGGGTAAAGGATGTGGGTTAGTTACAAAACTGGATAAATACACATAAGCAGGACAAATTACGGCACCGCAGATACAGGTAATAGAAACTAGCTCTTGGGGTATGAAATGCCACCTCAGCTCCAAAAAAGTAGCCAGGGTTTACACAGGAGATTAAAAAGAGTCTGATATTAAGTGTGAAATGTATAGAATTTCAGGTTAATTAAATACTCCAAACAAGCAACCAAACAAAACAAAAAAAAATACTAACCACATATATTGGATCTGACATATATACACAGCACTGGTTCAGACTTGTTGATCAGGGGTGGTCTCTTTCTATTTGTAAGGCCCTATCTCTTTGTACTGTGTACCAGCAGATAAGAGACTTGCCTTTGTGCAGCTGTTAGCTATACACACACAAAAATTATATAATTCACTTGAATATGCACCTCACAGCTTTTTGGGATATTTCACTTTCTTGGAGATAATAGCTGCAGTACTTGATAACCTACTACTCACAGATGAAGCACTTATTTCAGGATACTTCAAAAGTCACATGATTAATGATGAAATGTCTGCAGGAGTGTTATAAGAGCAATGGCTTGCAGGACCTCAATCAACATTTTGATTTTTTTAATTGGATTTCTATGCAAATCTTGGACCATTCATAACAAATGCTGCATCAAGACAAAAGAGAGCTCATAAGTATAATTGTTACTAGTCAGAACCATAACATTGGCACAGCAAATGAGGTGGCTTTTCTAGGTGCAAGCACTCGGGTGGAGGAGGGAAGGGGGTGGAGCCAGCAGTTATTGACATGGTGTGGGTGCATTAATGACTTTCACTTAGCAGGCTACTAGTGATATTGTGGCTTTTAAAAATAATGTATTTTGTCAGTGTAGCAAAGAGCTTATGCAAGATCCTTGCTGCAAAACGTCTGTGTTACAGTTCAGACCAAGCTATGTGAATTCATTAGTTTATGGTCTTTCTTTTCCTTTTTTGTTTTGTCCTTAACTTTGGGAAAACCTTGGCGCTAAACTTTGGGTTGAATGGTTGGCAATTCCGTGACTGGTTGCTTGTACAGTTAGTATGGGGACTACCTAGTGTGCCAAATGACCTAGCTGCAACTCTGTTACCAGGGCACCTTGGGCCAAGGTTGTGCTTCAGTCTATATCTATGACATCAGAACTGGAGCTACATTCTTTGGACATTTAAGTCAAGAGAGGTGCTGACTTGTCACTTTATCACCATTTCATAACTGAAGAGGTGAACAGACAGTCCCAGATGACACAAACATAATAAGCATGTTCTGGGATTATCTAGTAAATGTGTGAAAATATCAACTTCCAACTCTGGAATAGCTCATTCTATATTCCTAGTGAGACTCAGCAAACAATGCCTTAACAGACACTGTTCAAGCATTCAGCAGCTTAGCTGGTGGCATGGACAGCTATTTAATTTGTGATTTTGTTGGCTGTAACTCCAAGACTCTTTGATGGGCACAGAAGTAATGTAAGCAATCACAGGTACATATGCTAAAGATAGAGGCCTTCACTGTAGTTCTAGTGATGTTGGTCTCTGGATTTGACCCATGACTTCCTACAAGCCAGGAAGACAACAGCGATTGCAATTACCAAAGTGAAATACTCTCTGTGGGAAGAGTTTGGTGTGACTGTTGCAAATGAATTTCAGATGGCCAGAAAGAGGTCTTAGCAGACCACTAAGCATCTTGAGAGAAGCAGACACTGCCCAGGCTGTTTCTAGCAAGAACAGAGAACCGCTGATTTCAACTAAGGTCATTGTCATTAAAGGCAAGAAAACCTTACAGAACTCCTGAACTTGGATGGCATGCTATATTTCTTGAGGAAATCATAGAGAAGTAACTAATGAAACTGTCTGGAAATGACCTACTTCTGTAGAACAGATCATTGCTGGAATTAAAGGTTTACATGAGTTGATAAGATATAGCTAGAAGAAGTAAATCTACTGAATATTGCTTGCAATTGTTAATAAATCTTTTCAGTATCGGGTCTAAGACACAGAGTGTACCTCTACCTGTTACTGAAAGGGGTACTAGAGGGGTTCCCATTTATAGGGATACCATGCTTTTCAGTATCTGACTAAAAGCTTATGCCAGGGGGGTAGAAAGAGATATCATCTGAATGTCAAACCTTAGGAACAGCAATTTAAAGCCCATGTTCACACTGGAACAGAGGACCAAGTCTTTACTCCCCACTGGAAAAGAATACATTGCTCTCTGCTTGTTGTGTGACAGCAGCTATCCATGAGTATAAATAGAGACAATCCAGAAATAAGCCAACAGATTGCTGCAGCAGTCACACTACTGCATTCACTGCACTGGGCTGCTGTGGTAAAGCATGTGCTGACACATAGGACAAAGCTTTCAACTGACCAGTCAGTTCAGGTGCCCAGCCTCACGCGTGAGTGTGAGCTCTTGGTAGTGACAGAAAGAATGATACTGTGGGCACAGGTAGCAGAAAAAAGGTCACCTCACAGGGTAGACAGGGTCACTTATTGTGTTAGAGTGAATAGCTCAGAAACTGAGAACAGTGTCAGAGTAACACCAGTGCTTCTTTGAGTTAAGAGATATGCTTTGGCTATTTAATGAGGATGTCTCCAGGGCAGATTCAGCAGGAAGTGTAAAAGGCATAAACTCTCAGAAAAGGTCTGCTGTCAGACCCACTAAATACTGGAAAAAAAAAAAAAAAAAAAATATATATATATATATATATATATATATATATATATATATATATATATCAGCTTATCCAAAACCACAGGGTATGCTACAAGATGAGCAATGGATTGTTTATAGTGACAGGGTAGCCTGGTCTGACCAGTTGTTTGCTGCTACAATACACATGGCAGGAGAAGTGATTTAGAAAATGGATAGCTGGACAGGCTGCTACATGGATGGTCACTTATATGTGGAACATAGGAATTGACTCTTGAAGTATGTACTTCACAGCATAAATGATACCTTAGATGATACTTCTGTAATGATGCAAGAGGGATGAATATTATGTTAACACAGCCAGTTGTCTAAGTGGCACTCATTATGGTACTATCTATTATGTATGAAATCTCCCTTAGAAAATTATGCTGCCAGTCACTTTATTTGCATTTAGGAACATTTCCTACTTGAAATTAAATGCACTGTTTATCATTAAATCCAAAAAACATCCATTCATGGAATTGGAATTCCAATACTTTCTGTATTTGGATATCATGTGTTATGCTAACTTCATATGTGCACCACCATTACTGCTTGTTTTTAGCCTGTTTAATTTTTAAGTATTATTCTAAGCCTCTTATTTTTGGTTTAAGCACCTGGGCTTTAGGCCTACCCCATAGGTCTCCCTGGCCTCTCTCCCTCTGATTCTGACAATATGGATGTGGACAATATCCTACAGTTTCTCTTGCCAGCCTGGTTGATATGGGCATTCTGAGACAGTGCAGCAACTGCCTCATGTAAATGCACAACTATCTACTACTACCACCTAGGAACACAATTTGTGAGAGATGTAATTACATAAAGAAGCTAAAGTCTAGGCTCCCTCCCTCACAAGCCAGTATACCTAGCACTGAATAGGTTGTCAACACAGTCACTACACCTCAAACACCACCGACAACTACACAACACACACCCACCTATGTGGAGTTCTCAACAAAAACAAACCCAAACAAAGGAGACCTGAGAGGCAAAAACACATGAGAACTCCAAAACCCTCCACACCACATACCATGCTAGTCCACACACCAATATCTCACAACCACTAAGGCCTAACCATAAACCCAACCTATTAGTAATAGGAGACTCCATTGTGAGACACACAGATGTGCCTCTCACCAGGCTGGATAAGAAGAAAGTCACAGTTAGTTGTGTGTCAGGTGCCAGAATCTGCCATATCACACACTCACTCAAGTCTCCCAACAACAAGTACTGTTATAACTCTGTCATAGTCCATGTTGGTGTGAATGACTTGAGACATACCTCCCTGGACTATATGAAGAGAGACTGATTGAGCTCACTGAATATGTGTCCCAGGCAGGTATGTCCCTAGCCTTAAACAGCATTCTACTGTCTCCCTGAATGATGCCTCAATACAAATAGAAAATGACTGACTTTAACAATTGGCTTAGTTTCTGGTGTCATTCCAGGGGGATCCAGTGCCTGACAGCCTGGGAAGATGTGATTGACAGACCACAATGCTTTGCTAGAGATGGCCTCATCTGTCTCACTTGAGCTTCAGGCCTTCATAGTGCCTTTTTTAGGAATAGTCATGAGGTCGATACTACTAACATAAAAATCTCAACAAGACACAAATTAAAGGTCATGCTGCTAAACGCTAGGAGTCTAAACATGAAACTGCACTCATTGCAAGCATTCTTAACTCTGGAAGATGCTGACATTTGTGCAGTCACAGAAACCTGATTCAAAGCTGCGGAGAGCACCCCAGCCTTACCTGGTTACTCATCCTATCATACATTTAGACCCCAAAATGTGGTCAGTAAAGCCAAAGGAGGTGGAGTTTCAATATATATCAAAGACACACACACCTCCAGGCTAGTCAAACAGTATGAAACAAAGGAGACACTCCAGGTGCAATTAACCATTGACAAGACTACTATTGAAATTATTGTTAGTTACAAGCCCCCAAATTTGACGCAAGATGCCCACTCCAGCTATCTGGACCTCTCCAAATCTATCATCAACCCTTTATCCTGATCCTGGGTAACTTTAACTACACAACTATAGACAGGGAAAACTACTCATGCCAGAACACAAATGCCCAAAGATTCCTTAATTTTATCAATGCAAATGCCTTGGAATAGCTAGTCAGTACCTCCACAAGAGGTGATAACATCTTGGACTTGGTATTAAACAACATGGGTAACCACTGCAGCACCCCTACAGTATCAGACCATAATGTGGTCACCTTTGAAGTCACCATCTCCCCTGACCCCCCCCCCCCCCCAACTAGGGTCAAACAAAAAAACTTCTCAAAAGCTGATTACAACCTTCTGAGGGATGGTATAAACAGCTTCACAGCCCCTTCCCCCACTGTAGGAACTGGGACCAATGTCCAAATCTACACTGAAGTACTATACAAGCATTTATATAGATGCATAGCATCAGGAATACCTGACAAGACAAAATCATCTTCCGAAAGGAAGAGTACACCTGTCTGGTGGACATCTGCAATAAATAAACTATATAACAAAAGGAAAAACAAATTGCTGTCCAGGATCAAGAAGGAGCAGTTGACCAATTGGAAGCAATCTGTCCTTAGTCTGAACAAGCAAATAAGAGCACTAGTGAAATCCTCTTAAGCCAACTTCGAGTCCAAATTGGCCACATCTACTATAGACAATCATAAGGTCTTTTTTTCATATGTCCACAATCTCCAAGGAAGCATGCAGATCTGTTCAGAACTGGTGGTCAAGGACACCACATATACAACTGCTGTAGATATAGCCAATCTACTGGCTGACAGATTCAGTGAAAACTTCTCCTCACTGTCCCCCCATCAGTAAATTAGGACATCCCCAGTACCTGACCCCCCACCCCTTATCTCTAAGGAACAGGTAATCACTTCCCTCTCAAAGGCAAAAAATACAGCCTCCATGGGACCCGATAACATCCCAGGCTGCATCCTAAATTAACTCAGGCATGAACTTGCAGCACCATTAGGCACCCTATTCAACCAAAGCCTGAGTACCAGCTTTGTCCTAGCCAAGTGGAGGATAGCCACTGTCATCCCTTTACACAAAGGTGGAGCATCCACTGATCTAGAAAATTATAGACCCATCAGCCTAACTAGCTTGATCTGCAAGGCCATGTAATGGATTATCATGGACCTCATTAACATGGACATTGGCAACCTCCAAAAGCTTGACCCCACACAGTTTGGCTTTTTCAAGGGGAGGTCATGTCTGTTGAATCTGGTCAACTTCTTTGAGACAGTCACCAAAGCCATGAATGAGGGGAAGACTTTTTGGAAGGATTATGTAACATAGATGTTATCATATACAACCATTTCTGGCACATAATGTTAAACAGCATGGCAAAAACTTTGGCTAACCTACCTAAAGCCAGCTTTTTAAGAAATATTTATGAAAATACATAATTGTCTGTTTGGCAATTCAGTGTTTAATTTGCTCAGAATGCACTGCAATGTTGTCCTTAACATTTATATAACATCAGCACTTTTTCAGGTATGTGCATACCTGTAGGTTTTCTAAAATAGGTAATCAAGTTAATAAATCCACACTGGCATGATTTAAAAGCAATGTTTACTTACTGCTTACATGTACTTAGTATCACTGCCCAGTTCTGTCTTCCTGTGAAACTAATTGTGGACCTAGTTTCTTTTCAGTAAACATTCTAATCACTGATTTATTGTCACTGTAAATTCAACAGTACAATATTTACAAAATCTTCAGAGTCCAGAAATTCTTCTTGTCAAGCTCTGTTTCTGCCACCATACAATGTTACAACATACACGTTTCTATGAGTTTTTCACCATTATTAACAGTATGTGTAAATGTTGGCAGCATTATTTTTATATTCTTTTCCAAGTAAAGAGTTGATTTTGCATGTAAGCTATACCAAAAAGCTACACCAAATACTTACAGCATTCTATCATAATACAAAAAAAGTGAACATTTTTAATTTACTCCATTTCATTTTTTTTCCATATATTATGTATACACTATAATGGCCACAAATGCAGTTTATTTAAAGCTTTGTATTGTACTTCTGATTTCAATTTATTGAGACTAAAGTTTTAAAAGTAGACTTCAAATCAACTGACATTCTGAGAGGTTATTTTGAAAGTACAAATCTGAAGCAGGTTAGAACTTCTTTAAATTAATTTAGAAAGCTCAGATATTTCAGTCCAATAATAATTGTGGAAGATGGAGTACTCCACAGTTGCTTTTATATTAATCTCTTAGGCCATATACCAGTGTCACTTAGTTCTTGTTCAAATCATTGCACTCATTTACCATAGAAATAATAATAATAATAATAATAATAATAATAATAATAATAATAATAATAATAATAATAATAATAATGTTTATTTTATGACACAAGCCTTCACCCTTTATTCATTAAATTATTTCCATTAAGTTCTACAAATGTTCCTTTGGCATACAAACCCAGTAGTCAGGACAAAGTATCCCTCCATGGGCCCAGACATCATACAAGGCTGCCTCATTATCAGTCTCAAACACAGCGTGTGTGAACCCCTATTTAACCTTTTAATCTAAGTCTGCCCACTGGTTACATTTCTGAAATCTGGAAAACAACCATTGTAGCATCATACAAGCATAGTCAAACCATGAGCATTGATTACCATAAGTCAATTAGCCTTGCAAGCCTCATATGAAAAACTATGAACATTCATCAATTTTACTTTGTCAAAGGAAGGTCCTACCTCTTTATACAGGGGTGGCCAGTGCTATTGGACTGCAGGACTACAGCCCCCCAGCTGTAAAAAGAAAAGAAAAATAAAATAAAAAAATAATTAGCGAGTCCCAGAACTCCGCACATGCATGCTCAGCTTTCTGTTCCCAAACTCCAAACATGTGTGCAGGAATCCGGACTACTGTTTAACCAGTCTGGATTAGGAAAGAACCAATCGGCCTACAGATGCCCCAGAAGTCTATGCAGTTACAACTGCATAGACTGGAAGGGGATCAGACTATAACATCTGCAGGCTGGATAACTGCTCTCAGAGGAAGGACTTTTGTATTTCAACAGAGCAAGCTGAGACTTGTATTGCAAACGGCTGGGACTTTGAAGTTGCAGAGGGATTTCAGACAAAGCTGGGACAGACTCCAAACTCAGGGTGTGTGTGTGTGTGTGTGTGTGTGTGTGTGTGTGTGTGTGTGTGTGTGTGTGTGTGTGTGTGTGTGTGCGTGTGTGCGTGCGTGTGTGCGTGTGTGTGTGTGTGTGTGTGTGTGTGTGTGTGTGTGTGAAATGCCCCAGATAAATACCTGGTGGCTAGAGAGAATAACTCAGTCTCAAATCCTGTACCTTGGGTCTAGGTAGCTAGGAGCCAGAATTCCCTACCCACCATCACTTGTGAAAATTATTCAGATTTTAACTCATATTTTTGCGCTGTTCTTTTTCTCATAAAATCTGTGTTTTTCTGGGTTTTGAATTCACTAAATAATGACAGATATTTGAATTTCAGACTTCTTATTCTTCAGAAGGTACATGCTAACACAAAACCTTTTATTCTAGCAATTTTCTCAGTTTATAAGACCAATATTTGAAACTGAGAACTGAGAATATTTGAGAGGTTGAGAGCTATGGTGAAAACTGAATTCACTGAATATGTTCGGGGGCTGTATTCCCCCATTATTGGCTTTGTCCAGCTGTTTTGTGCTAACAGTCTTTCAAGGAACAGCTGATTTGACATAGTGGTATGTTGCTCTGACTGTAGTACAGAGGGTCCTGGGTTCAAGTGTTAGCAGTGTGAAATGCATGGTGGTAACACAGCATTTTATTCTAGCAACTTTCCAAGATTATGCAAGCAATGTTTAAAATGTGTCCCTGTTTTTTGGGCTTTTGCCCCCCCCCCAATAAACTTTGGCCTTTTCCAGATTTCTTCTGCTGCAAAGTTGAGAGATACAGTTGAGTGTCGAGTGGATTTTACAAGGAGCTGAGAGCTTCAGGGGAAGAGAAGTTTAGTGGTGCTTATGCTGAGTTTTCTGTATTGTTAATAGCACAACAGGTAGTATACTTGCTTTTGATGCAGAAGGCTGTGGGTTCTATTCCCACAGCACATAGATGGATTGCTGATACTGCACTGTGTTGTACTAAAGGAGGTGGGTGGTGCAGTCCTGAGAATGCCCTTTTTGACAGAGATACCTAGTAGCTATGAACCGCTTATCAGTTTGCCATCAGTTTCCTATTGCTTATCATTTTTTTAATCTAACACAAGCAATTTATTCCTCAAGGGCAACATACACTTTATTTGTAGATGAAACAATGAAATATAAAGTTGTTTGCTAGCAGCAACCTCTTCACTAGTTACAGATCTTTTTAATGTGGAATTATTTAGATTACTTTTACTTCTGCAGAGATTGTGGATATTTACTGATACTGGTGGACTGTAGAAGTTTGAGTAGACTTTTATGATGGAAATTTTCTAAATTGAGCAGTTATGTCATTATTGGTGCATGCATTTTGTTTCATTGTTTACTGGAAAAATGTTCAAAACAATAAATTTAAAACACCCTTTAACAACTGTACTATATTATACAAGGAATATAATTTAATACACTCAGGAAGGTGTATCAAAGAACACATGTATGGTTCATGTGCAAGGGGCCTATGATCTGAAAACAGCCCAAATTTAATCTTTATCTGCCACTGGCCAGATGTATTTTCTTTGAATTTGGGTTTCAATGCTGTTTCAATGAATGTGAGTTTCAAGGGCAGAGAAGTATTAATACTAAGTCTATTTTCATTGTGAAACTACATTGCTTTGTTTAGCAGATGTCTATTAGTGTTTGTGCTGTAAAATGTAAAATAAAAATTTTAAATGAAATCCAAATCATCATAGAAGTAAAGCAGTATGCACATTAGTGTTTATGGTAAATGGTGTGAGATAGCCAAGTAATGGAACATTGGCATGGCTGCAAGGGGGAGACCTCGTTCGACCATGATTTTGTGAGGGGGGGAGGGCAGCAAACTCAAAGACAGACCCGGCTAAACTATACCTCTTAACTGTCCAGATTTTTGCAGAATGAATAGATTTTTGCTTCTTATTTTTGGTTTGCTCCTCATAAAATTTGTGGTTTTCTGGCAAATTATTTAGGAATGAAGTCACTAAATAATGACAGACATTGAGTTTCAGACTTCAGAAAAATGCATGCTAATGCAAGACCTGTTATTCTATCAACTAAGTTTATACAAGAGCAATTTTTAGTACTGTTTTTACATCCCCCTAATATATTTGGCTTTGTCCAGATTTCCTGCATTAAGAGGTTGAGAGGTATGCACAAATAAATCACTTTATAGAATTAGGTATATCCAAACCTCCCAACTGTCCCCAATTTTGGCTCAAAATGTTGCTCTACCCCAATAATCCCTCCACAAAATGGCAATTTTGGAAGAAAATGTGGAGGGTTTACAATTAATAAATAATTGTAATGATCAGAGTTATAGATTACCTTTATTTCAGAAATGCATGTAGATTCTCTTATTTTGTCAGCTGCTCAATTTAACAGCACTAATATTTCAATTGTCCCTTCTTTGACAGGTTCCCAGCTGTATTTTGTGGCTATTTCACATTTTTGCATCACATTTGTGGTCTGTTTTTTCATAAAATTATGGTTTTCTGGCAAATTATTGGCAAATCATTAAAGACTGAAGTTAGCAAATAATGACAGACATTTGAGATTCAGATTTCAAACCCTTCAGAAAATTCATACTAATGCAATATCTACTATTCTATTATCTTTCTAAGTTTATAAGAGCAATATTTAAAAATTGTCCTTATTTTTGGGTCTTTGTCCCACTTCTATTCATGGCTTTGTCCAGATTTCTTGCTCTGAGGTTGAGAGGTATGACAAATGTGTCAGGGCCATCAACATCAGCAAGAGACATTTCAAATTGTAACATACTTGTTGCACCCCACTCCCCCATGTAGTGATTCTGGATGTGTCCAAGCAAGGCAAGGAGCAGTTATGCAGTGCAATTGTGCAGAGTATCTCCCCATCCAAGGTAGACACAAGTACTACAGTGGGTTTTTATCTGTCCTTGATTTTGCAGAATGTTCTGGTTTTCTTTCATATTTTTATACTGTTGATTTATGCTTCTTATTAATCAGAAAATGCATGTTGCTGCAGACCTTGTTGCTCTGCGTTTAAGTAGCAATACTTTAATGACAATCAGGTAAGCTTGCCTGATATTTTAAGATGAAAGTAAGCTTTAATAAGCATACTGTTAAAGAATTACCAACATTGAAAGGCTTTTTGTTGCTGCCATGCAGAGAATATTTACATAACTTGATAACGTATAAGCCTTAGGTATTGAAATGCATATGACAGTATTTGTAATAAAAGACAGGATTACAGTATTTTCAGAAGCTCATTACATTTGTTGGAGACTTGTAGTCATCTTTGCAGGCTTTACTCGTAAACTAAACAGAATGCCAATCTATCATGTGTGGTCCATAACCTGTGCAGTAATCCTTTAAGCAATTTATCTTGAGCTTGTTTCTTGTTTGCTGTTCATTTTTTACTTTGATCATGTTTTCCCAATGAAACAAGTAGATAGTTGTTATCAGGCAGCAGGTCATTTTTGAATAAGAAACATTTTTACAAATGGGGATATCACAGAGATTGCTACTTTTAGCATGTTACTTGGTAAGTTTATAAAGCTGAATATAAATTATAATTAGAACTGTAGTGCAAGGAGAAGCGGTTTGAGTTGAGTGCTGCTTGTTTTTTTATACTTGATTTTGACTGGCATTCCAGTAATGTATTTAACAAGTAATTTATTTTTTTCATGCCTCACAACCTTTTTGTTTCCATCTAGAAATTAAGTAAGCTGTCATGTAGCCAATGCATTGAAATATGTTTTCTTCTACACTTCATTTTGTCTTGATTGTACTCTCATAATGACGGTTTGGCACCCAGGGTAGCGTATTTAATTAAAGTCCCAGTTTTTGTGGTTTTGAGCATAGCCTCTCCCCTTTCTAGTTGGCCACACCCCATTTCCATTGGCCCCACCTATTCATCTGTCTCCTGGAGCCCCCCTTTGATTTGAAGTCACCAGCCGCCACTGTCCTTATATTCATTCATTTCTTTGAAAATGTAACCATAGTGAAAGTGATTATGTAGTGTCTACTGCATACCTATACCTGACCAAGGCATCTCTTAAAATTCCCATGCAGGTGTTATAAAATGACTTGTAAATCTGAATAAGAATCCAAAGTTGTGCAGTGGATAGATTGTTATCTGACTGCTTGTGATGAAATATGCAGTTTCCACTTCTAAAAAAGAGTGATGTAACATAGGGCTTAAATTTGTATCCCATCCTCTCCTATTTGTCATCTATTTTTCAAACCTTCAGGCCAACAGTCCTGCTCCATGGGTTATCTAAGTTTGCAGACAACTGTAAACTGTGAGTTGTTATTTGATTTTCCATTGAATCACAATTGCTCCACCACAGGTTATTCCATTTTAACAATTGGTGCAATGACAATGATCTCAAATTAAAGTGAAAAAATGCATTATAGTTCATTTTAGTAAGCAAGACATATCTTTACATAACATATAAGGGTCACTCCCCTCCAACACAATACTGTTGTAAGGAAGCTAGGCACTGCTGTTTACAATTCCAAATAATTTGATTCTATCTCTGCAATAGTTGGAAAGCCAGCTGTCTGGCTCATATAGTATATGAATGCACTGAAACTCATTTACTTATATCTCATAAGAGCAATTATTTAATATAGTGCATCTATTGGCATGTTTGTCTAAACATATCACTCAACCACAGAGACCTCAGAGATTCATAACTGAAAAGATCAGTGTCTTCAAAAAAGGACAGTCTGGCAGTCCTCTCTCTGTACTCACTCTCAGTCTCTGATAGACTCCTCCATGGAGATATGTTTCTACCCTTTTGAGGCATGAAAGATCTAATTATTTGTGACTTCCTTTTCTTTCAAAAAATAAATGCTGCCTGAAATACCAACTTAAAGGAGCTAAATCTTCATTGGCATCTCTCATGGCCCAAGCTTGTAAATGGTTCATCTCCCAAGCCCCTGTATATGCTTATCACAGGTATGGGAACTTGTCAGAGATTTGGGATGCATGGTCCTTGTGGTCCTTAGCCTAGTAAATATCTATGAACCTATATAAATATAAATTAGATATATTCCCTCATCTCTGGAACAAACTTCCACTACATATCAAACAGACCAGCACCCATGCCACCTTCAAGGAAAACCTAGATAATTAGAAAGCCTCAAATCCCCTCCACCCTAATCCCGGTCTATTTTGTCTTTCCATCCTTGAGGCTGGGGGTTTCTGTAGAGTTTTTTGGCTAGGTCTATAATGGTGCTTACCTAATGCTGACCTGTAAA
The DNA here is from genome assembly GCF_019279795.1 of Protopterus annectens. Classification (NCBI taxonomy): domain Eukaryota; kingdom Metazoa; phylum Chordata; order Ceratodontiformes; family Protopteridae; genus Protopterus; species Protopterus annectens. The sequence continues at coordinate 1,644,059,959 of NC_056725.1, read as the reverse complement.
CTTAAGAACATATGAACATGGCATGCCTTTTGTGAAATTTGTCAAAGTCTTCTGTGTAGGAAGATGATTATCAAAATAAAAAGTAAAAGGTTATGTGGAAATTATGTTTTCTGCATATCAACAGTTTTCTGAAATGGACCATATAAATATATGTTAAAAATAATGACTTGTATCTATGCTTTAAATTATGATGAATGTGATTCCAAAGAAGTGGTTTCTCTGTGGTACATATGTATCCCTTCATGTTTTGTGCATGTTGCAAAAAAGATTTAGATGTCCTGAGATGGTGTTTATGCCCCACTGGAATTGCAAATGTGCTAATTCTGTAATTTTTCAGTGAAGGTACAGCTGAAACTGCTTCATTTGATTATCTTATATGACAAATAATTTTTCTCTTTATCATTCTGTTCATTTTTTTTCTTCTGTGATGGTTATGCTGAAGATAAACTAATGATCTGAGTATGAAAAATCAAGACCTGGAACATGAATGCTAGCTGGGGCTCATTTTAACATAGCTTCTTCAATACATTTGTGTTTAATAAGAGAGGCATAAATGTGGTTATCAGTTGTCAAGATCTGGTAAGTGGACCAAACCACTTAATAGACCACTGTACAATTCACAAAAGTATGCTAATGCCATGCAGTAGCTGCATATGTTACTCTGTATCTGAAGGAGTCCATGTCCAGAACAATATGTTTCTCTATATCCCATGATTCACAGACTCATAAACTGTTGAGTAGACCGTGTAGGTTTCCTATGCTAAAGGTCTAGATATACAGCACTTAATTCTGTTGCTATGCACCTGGTATGCAGTAAAGGTCATATGCTGTTCAGCATAACATAGTGTAGTAACACTAACATCTTTAAAAGTAAATACCTTCTACATAATATTATGTCTATTAAAGGGATGCAAACATCACATTTTGAAGATGTTTCGGGTACACATAGGCAGACTGCTACAGCTGAATGCCAGCCTGCAACCCAAAGAGTGATGACACCATTTAGCTAAAAGTAAGGGGTACCTGTACTACATCTCTCTGTTAAAATAATATTCAAATGGATCCTATCCTGCAGTCATGGATGGAAAAGGGGTGAATCCTGACATTTTTCTGAATTGTACTGTGCCATGTCTGTGGATTAATGGCCCTTCATCATACAAATGATTCAATGTCACTTCTGTCCATCAGTCTTACCATATATATTTATTTATTTGTTGACCAGGCTAGAGCACTGATCTCACTGGACTATTTTCAGACTCAGCATGGGGTATACAATCAAAAGAGAAAACAAAAAAATAAAATTATACAACCGCATAGCAGGTGTAGGATGTCAACAATTGCAATACTTTCAACATCAGAAAATGAAATATTATAATCCTGTTTCAAAGATACTACCATTAATTAAATGGCAGTATTTAAGATATAGGCAAGATTTATAGGCATTATAACAAAAGGAGGGTGATACAATGAATGGCAGAAAGTGAACAGGTTGCGACTCTATGGTGAGAAGGGGAAATATAGTGAGTAAAAGTAGAATTAGGCACTCCTGACATACTGGATTCCCTGAGAAAGTTAGTGTACAAGATGTTGAAGGGAGTTGGTTTACTGAATACAAGTAGGATGGTGTTAAATAAGAGTCATTAAGATGTATAGTGAGGGGAACAAATAGTTTATAGCACTGGAAATATCTCACAACTTTGTTTACAGTAGTGGAGATGTCTCAGTACTTGAGGGTTATTTTGCAAGCATAAGTATGTGGTATTACACAATTCCTGGGGTTGGTGAATATGCCCTTAACAGAATTCTGGGCAATCTCTGAGTTAATATATAAAGTTAGCAATGTGTGTGTGTGTGTGTGTGTGTGTGTGTGTGTGTGTGTGTGTGTGTGTGTGTGTGTGTGTGTGTGCATGTGAGTGTGTGTGTGTGTGTGTGTGTGTGTGGGGGGGCACATCTCCCAACATGGGCAGTGCAAAAGGGTTTGTCCCACCGGAAAAAACAATGGTTTGTGACTTACTTTTCTTTTGAGATTTTGCATGGGCAGAGGTTGCTTCCCAGCACATGTGTACCAGATTGCTGATGTTGATCTTTTTGATTTTATGAAGTTGATTTTTTTCTTTTTTTTTTTTTTAATGGCTGACATTCTGTGTCTTTGAACATGTATAATATGCACACATACACACACACACATGTATATATATATATATATATATATATATATATATATATATATATATACATATATATATATATATATATATATATATATATATTTAGTTTATATATATATATATATATATATATATATATATATATATATATATATATATTTAGTTTTATATATATATATATATATATATATATATTTATCAACTAAAAGAAAAATACCTTGAAATGAAATTAAGAAGAAACAGACCAGAACCTGCTTATATATTTGAGCACTTTCATTCAATTTATTTAGTATATGAACTTCATCAGAAATCAGCTTAGCAAAAATTAAATAATTGAGCAACATTATGAGATCTTTATTGAAAATGCAATGATCTATTGGTGTAATTTTTAGTGATGTCAAGGGTTATGTCATTGGTTATCTGTTCTATTTTGACATACCTTTAATGTTCAAACTGCCGTTTAGTCCAGGTGGCATGTTGGCCCTTAGTTTCACTTGCCACTTTAGTTCTTTCACTTCAAGAAAGGTGTTGTTGTCCCTGAACATGAGGATGGTTTTGTATATATCTTTGTGTCTGTTTGTGTATATTCACATATATGTGTAGCCTCTGTCCTCATCACATTTTCTGTTAGTTTGCACACACCTTTTCAAAAGCACCTATTTCTGCTTTTATTTTATTTTTCAATGAAACAAAAACCACCAAATGTTCCACAAACACAAATGTTCAAATTTAAAACAAAAAAGTCCATAGATGCTAAACATCTATTTTTTTACGAAAACCTTTCTATGGCCCCAGTAACCCATATAACCCATAAACAGGCATGTTTTGATGATTTCAGTGCTATAGTTCCCTACCACAAAGCAGAGATAATGGTTTGAAGTATAAAATAAGAATAACTTTACACATGGGAGGGTGGTGTTTTATTGGCCATCCTGCAGAATTCACATAAATTATTTTGCATGTAAAATATATATTTTTGCCCTATATTACTACTTCAAACACATAATATTAATCTTCTTTGTGACTCCTCAGTAGGGCTACTTCCAAAAGTAGAATTCCAATTTGAAGTTTTGACCTGAAAAAATATGAAGCAGTGCCTTAGAATGAGGTTTTCTCCATGTTCTGACTGCCAGTATGAGTACATCCTTCCCTTAGAGTAATAGACTAGTCCAAAAATTTAATAAAATCCAAGTAGGCATAGTATAGAGCCTATTCAGATGTTATCATATCCATGTACGCTGTTCCCCCTTAGTAGCACACCATGAATATTAAACATGGCACGTTGCTGAAGAAGACCCATGGAACATGGTTATTGAATCAGTGTAGGGAGTGTGTTACTGTGTCTGCATATGAATAAAGCACTGTCCAAGTGCATTATAGCAATGTATATAATTAATTATTGTTTTCCAAGTTTGCACAATGCAGCGCACAACAATTGATACGTGCCAGACATCTAAAAATAGAAACTAGATGCATTTAAGTTTTGATTCAAAGGTCAAATTTAAGCATAACTTAGTGGGTTTGCATGGTGCAGTGCTTATCAGTGCTTAAACCTGGCTCAAAGGTATATGTAAAAGTATAGCAGCATTCCACATATCCATGTTACCAAGTGGGTAGTGTTACAGTCTTATGTGCAGTCGGTGCAGGGTTTGAATACATAGAAAGGTAATTAAGCAATTATTTCCTAAATATAAATTATGCTAATTATTTTGAAATCATGATCTGGTGCACTCAGCTAAGCTCTGCTAAGCCTTGACAAGCCGTGCTAAGCACCGGTTAAACAATTTCTGTTTAGGCACTGCTTGGCTATGCTGAGCTAGATTGTGCACTGCTAAGCACTGCTAAGCATTGACAGTTTAAGCACTACTCAGTTGAGTTGAGCTGGTTTGCAAGGTGTTAAGCGATGCACAACATTTTTAAATATTGCCCAATGGTGTCAAAGGGTGAGAAAACAGGCTATATTAAGCATAATAGGTGAGACTCCACCAGAACCAGTTGTAGTTTGAACTGTGCAGTAACTATGGCTGGCATTGGAGAGGGTGTAGACTTTGGGGTGCAGCAGTGGGGCATTCTGGAGTCCAGGTTTATGGTTGGACTCCTGGTGAAAGACCATGATGACCGGCTGCTGCAGGGGCAGTTACGGGGTTCAGAGTGCAATGTGGATGCCTGGGACTGTCTGGCATGGAATTTCAACAGTGCTACAGGTATCCCCCACACAGGTGAACAGGTCTGTCACCACTTTGATAATCTGAAACATTGGAAGAGGGATTTTCTAAACACCTCGGTCTGGGAAACTCAGGCTGGGAATGCCCCACATGTTTTTAGGTACTGTTACCATTGTCTTACCAATACTTAATTTGAATGTTTGATAGACAGGTATGCATAATGGTGTGCTGCTCTTCCTACAGCTGCAGAGGCGAGAGCTTGCAACCTAGAGGCACATGCTGGGCATTTGGCCAGGTTGCGCTGTGAGTGTGGTGAGTACAGATTAAATTGCAATCTATTGTCAAAAAAGCAAGAAAGAGTAAAACATTAACTGCCAATAGGTATATACAGTAAAGATTTGTGTATTGCAATGAATGTGGATGTAGACCTGTATTGCAATAGGTGACTACTGCCAACTATAGTGCAATAAACAGGGCAGATTAAAGCATTAAACCTGATAAAGTAACTGAAATAAAGATTATAGTGCAATAATTGTGGAATTACAGCTGTATTGCAACACCTGCATTACATCAACTGTTGTGCAATAAAGACTACCCCTAATAAAGATGTGTTGTACAATATGTGTGTCATTAGGGCTGTTTTTCATGACATCAGTTATGACAACTGCTCCAACATACAAGCACAAAAAAATTACCAGTACCTCCCTCAAGGTATAGGTAATAAAGAGTGTTATGCAATAACTGCAGATTCAGAGCTGTATTACAAGAAATGCATTATGACACATATTCTGCAATCAAATGAACAAAACAACTATTGAACCAACAAGATAAAGCTCCAATTCCTGGTGCAGGATGAATAATATATGGTGCAGCTTGAACAGGAAAAAAAACTTTTATTGAATAAGAAAAATTCACTGGTTAAGCGCTTTCATCTGTTCATATACAGACTTCCTCAGAACCAAATAGCCCATCTCTAACACAGCTTATATATCCAATTTGGTGCCAAAATTTTAAAAAGCCTTAAAGAAACATATGTTCTACTATTCCTCACATATACAAAACTAATACATTTTATCTAAACACTTGATCTAGATGCTTATAAGGTATATGCATTGAATAGTATACTTGTGTTAAATATACTTTTAAAAATATATATATGTAAAAATAACTATGATAAAATACTTATATATGATGTTTAAATATACAATGAATGCACAAAAGAATTCACATAACAATTATTTCTATAATGCTAAAAATCAATATTTTATACTCACATATTTGTAATAGATATATATACATATATAGTAAAAATATCTAAAAAGATATATATCATATTTAAAAAAGTAGAGCAAATGAAGTGATATAATGATTGTACTAAACAATGCCATAACAACCACAGGTTATTCAAGAATAAGGAATGGTTTCATACTAATACTGTCATTAATACCTGGAAAACTTGTGGCATCTGTAAATATCTGCTACTTATTTTCCATCATAGCTAAATACACTTTCCAATTACCCCCACATACACTACTGTCAATATGTTCTAAAATAGAAAATTTTAAATTGTGTTGATTCCCTTTGCTGAATATATATTTGTACAAAGCATTCTTCATGTCTTTAGTCTGAATCTTAAAATAATGTTCATATATTCTTTTTTGAAATTCCTCTCCGTCTTACCTATGTAGAATGCTGGGCATACAACACATTTTGCGAGATATACTACTTGTCTAGTATTGCAATTTCCTACCTTACTTTTAATATGTGTCTTGTTGATGTTATCCAACTTGAATCGCACAACTTCATTTATATATTTACATTGGCTACAAGAGCCGCACTTCGAAGTTCCTTTAGAATTTGACTTATATTTCTCTGTGCGTGTTGTCTTCTCAAGTAACTTTTTAATATCGGGGGCTGTTTTGAATACACATTTGGGATGTTTACCTAATGTAATACCTATACTTTCTGTAACTGTAATCAAATCCCAGTGTCTATTTAATATTTCTTTCACATAATTGGCATATGGAGTGTACATGATCACACACACTCTACTAAATGTTTCTACTGTTGTATCACTCCTGCCGATATCCTTTCCACTTACATTTGACATACCTAACAGTGGTAGAAACTTATTGCCCCATTGTCATCCCACATAACCTGTGACATCTTTTAGCATAGAGGTAGGATAGCCCCTACTACTAAACATATTATATAATAAATCCATTTCTTCTTCCATTATATCTTTACTTGAAGACATACGTGCAACCCGAATACATTGCCCTTTTACCACGTTCTTGAATATATATGGGGGATGACTACTACTAAACTCTATGTAGTCATTTGAAAAAGTAGTTTTCCTGTATATTTTTGATGCAAACCCACTTCTAGTATGACTTATATATGTATCTAGATACGCTATACCTTCCTTATTAGTATTATATGTAAATTTCAAGAACTCAGTTGTCCCATTAATATAGTTAATAAATGAATTATTTTTTTCTTGTGTGCCATTCCATAAGATGAATAAATCATCTAAATATCTCATATATATTACAATATGTTGGTAAAATTCACTTTGAAACATATACTTGTACTCCCATTCTAACATAACGAGGTTTGCAAAGATTGGGGCACATGAGGCCCCATAGCAACACCTCTGCTCTGTCTAAAGAATTCTCCTTGAAACTGAATATAACTGTGTTCTAATACTAAGCTCATCATATCCATGATTAAATTAATCTTCTCCCATGTTAATTTGGAAACTTTTCTCAAACTATTACAGAAAAATTCCAAACCTACATCCTTAGGTATACATGAGAAGAGGTCAATAACATCAATTGTCAAAAAAATCAACCCATCATTCCAAATATCTGATGTTAATTTACTTAAAAAATTCCAAGAATCCTTGGTTAGATGTGGGATATTTTCATACACATGTTTTGTCCATCTATCAATTGTCACGCCCAAGTTCTTATTCAATAAAAGTTTTTTTTCCTGTTCGAGCTGCACCATATATTATTCATGCTGCACCAGGAATTGGAGCTTTATCTTGTTGGTTCAACAGTTGTTTTGTTCATTTGTGGCAATGATTTTTCTGATGGCAGGTACACCAGATGAGTCGCAAGCTTTATGGAACAGGGAGGAACTCAATATTTTGCGTTTGGATGTAACCTCACTTCAAACGGAAGTTATCAGGTTGATTGACTTGGTTAGCCAGTTAACTACTATTCCTCAACAAGCAACAGTTACGGAACATTCATCTTTTGCAAAACAAACAGTAGTTATGGAATATTCACTTTCAGCAAAATGCAGCAACCCTCTTGGGATTGATACTAGTACTCAAGTTGAAATACCTAATGGGAAAAATTGCGAACACAACGGTGGGACTCTGCGAACGATTCATTGGAACTTGCAACTAACAAGAATATGGAACTAATTACGTCCCCGGAAGCAGAGTTTACTTTTGATTTTAGCTTGTTTCATTCCAAAGATGAAGCCCAGCAGGTGGGAACGAGACCAAAATACTGACAGCCGGTTAAAACATACTCGGCAATTACGAAGATCCAAACTAATCACCGTAAAGGTACTGTTTGCAATAAAAATGTTTCTAGTCCCTTTGGTAATTATAAAACATCAGTTACGAAAGGACAATCTACAATGGGACATAAATATATTAGTACTAATCGAAATGATGATGTTATGGATAATTTTTTATGTAATGAGTATGATTTTATTAATGTAAATGAATACTGTGGTGTGGATAATAATAAGAAACATTCGAATAATTCTGTTGATTCCATTAGAGAAAAAATACAAATATTGGGTAAAAAATTGCATAATATAAAATGTTTGAAAATCGACAATGCTTATTTAGCTAAATGTTTAGCAATGCATATTGTACCCAAGGGACTTAGGTTATTTAAACTACCTTTAGGAATTGAGTATAACTCAGATATTATTTATGATTTTAACAAAATGTTTGATGATTTTGGATGCACATATATGAATTTTCTAATGAAATATAATGATGAGAAATTGTCTATTACAGTAAAGGAAATAGAGAAATTGAATGAAGAAATATTACATGACACAGCATTTGAACAATGGAGAGACTATTATTTTAAACAATTTCAAATAGCAGAAAATAAGGCCTTGAACATATACAATAGAAAGCAAAGGAAGATACAGCGTGATGTTGAACTATATGAGAACAACAGAGCGTATATTTGGCCAAAAGATAGAATAGTTAAAGAGAAAGAAAAGTTTTATAATGTTAGAAGTAGAGGTAGAAATTATGTAGGGGAGGTAAATTTTCAAGGGGGAAGATTTTACCCAGCCCCGAAACAGCAGTACAGAAACGAATGCTAAAATTTTCCCCTACAATTGTTGACATAAATATTGAGCATACAAAGAATGATATCCAACCATATACAGAGGTTAGGAAGGAAGATGTGGATGGCCATGACTACATTCAAGAAAATAGGTTGAATATAGTTGGAAGGGAAGGTCATGCTATCCTACATGCACACAATGGTGTTAATCTCGATACAGGAATACAGAAACGTATGACAATATATTCCCCTACAGTTTTTGATATGAATATTGAATATACAAATGATGATATCCAATCACATACAGAGGTTAGGAAGGAAGAAGTAGATGGCTATGACAACATTCAAGATAATAGGTTGAACATAGTTTGAAGTGAAGGCAAAGTCATCTTACATACACACAATGGTTTTAATGTATATAATTATACAGATTATGAAATAGGTTATGAATTTTTTACTTTGTTTAGTAAAGGGTTGAAATATATACCTACAACCAGTTTTAATTTAGTTGATACGATTAAGGAAATAAAATTGTATTGCAGAAGGTTAAATTTAGCTTTACAATTTGGACAAAAAGATGAAATGACTGGGCATGTGATACATAACAACCTGAAAAGAAAAAGCTCATATATCCCGGTCCCAAATAATCAAGTAGTTAATTATGAAAAAATGGTATGCAAAGAAGTTTATTGGCTATATAAGAATATTAAGACAGGAGATGGTTATAACAAAGTGTTGGATGACAATCTAACTAATAATGAACAGAGATGTTTAGAATCACTTATTAATAATAAAAAAATTAGAATAATGAAGCCAGATAAGGGAGGAGGCATAGTAATATACAACCGTTTTGATTACAATGCCAAGATATTGAATATTTTACACCTATCAGGGAACTATGAAGCAATTTTTTTAAATCAAGTGAATATAGGTTATAAAAGACTTGACTTAGCTATCGAAGACTATTTGATAGATAATAGAATTACGAATGAGATTTATGAATTTATTAAAGTAGAATTTCCCATAGTGGCGAACATTATAGGTATACCCAAGGTTCACAAATGTATGGATAATCCTCTGTTCAGACCCATCTTTTCTGGATCTAGGTCGAAGACGTACAACTTGGGCATGACAATTGATAGCTGGACAAAACGTGTATGAAAATATCCCACATCTTACCAAGGATTCTTGGAATTTTTAAGTAAATTAACATCAGATATTTGGAATGATGGGTTGATTTTTTTGACAATTGATGTTATTGACCTCTTCTCATGTATACCTAAGGATGTAGGTTTGGAATTTTTCTGTAATAGTTTGAGAAAAGTTTCCAAATTAACATGGGAGAAGATTAATTTAATCATGGATATGATGAGCTTAGTATTAGAACACAATTATATTCAGTTTCAAGGAGAATTCTTTAGACAGAGCAGAGGTGTTGCTATGGGGCCTCATGTGCCCCAATCTTTGCAAACCTCGTTATGTTACAATGGGAGTACAAGTATATGTTTCAAAGTGAATTTTACCAACATATTGTATTACATCCGAGATATCTAGATGATTTATTCATTTTATGGAACGGCACACAAGAAAAAAATAATTCATTTATTAATTATATTAATGGGACAACTGAGTTCTTGAAATTTACATATAATACTAATAAGGAAGGTATAACGTATCTAGATGCATATATAAGTCATACTAGAAGTGGGTTTGCATCATAAATATACAGGAAAACTACTTTTTCAAATGACTACATAAAGTTTAGTAGTAGTCATCCCCCATATATATTCAAGAACGTGGTAAAAGGACAATGCAATCGGATTGCACGTATGTCTTCAAGTAAAGATATAATGGAAGAAGAAATGGATTTATTATATAATATGTTTAGTAGTAGGGGCTATCCTACCTCTATGCTAAAAGACGTCACAGGTTATGTCAGACGACAATGAGGCAATAAGTTTCTACCACTGTTAGGTATGTCAAATGTAAGTGGAAAGGATATCGGCAGGAGTGATACAACAATAGAAACATTTAGTAGAGTGTGTGTGATCATGTACGCTCCATATGCCAATTATGTGAAAGAAATATTAAATAGACACTGGGATTTTATTACAATTACAGAAAGTATAGGTATTACATTAGGTAAACATCCCAAATGTGTATTCAAAACAGCCCCCGATATTAAAAAGTTACTTGAGAAGACAACACGCACAGAGAAATATAAGTCAAATTCTAAAGGAACTTCGAAGTGCGGCTCTTGTAGCCAATGTAAATATATAAATGAAGTTGTGCGATTCAAGTTGGATAACATCAACAAGACACATATTAAAAGTAAGGTAGGAAATTGCAATACTAGACAAGTAGCATATCTCGCAAAATGTGTTGTATGCCCAGCATTCTACATAGGTAAGACGGAGAGGAATTTCAAAAAAAGAATATATGAACATTATTATAAGATTCAGACTAAAGGCATGAAGAATGCTTTGTAAAAACATATATTCAGCAAAGGGAATCAACACAATTTTAAATTTTCTATTTTAGAACATATTGACAGTAGTGTATGTGGGGGTAATTGGAAAGTGTATTTAGCTATGATGGAAAGTAAGTGGCAGATATTTACAGATGCCACAAGTTTTCCAGGTATTAATGACAGTATTAGTATGAAACCATTCCTTATTCTTGAATAACCTGTGGTTGTTATGGCATTGATTAGTACAATCATTATATCAGTTCATTTGCTCTACTTTTTTAAATATGATATATATCTTTTTAGATATTTTTACTATATATGTATATATATCTATTACAAATATGTGAGTATAAAATATTGATTTTTAGCATTATAGAAATAATTGTTATGTGAATTCTTTTGTGCATTCATTGTGTATTTAAACATCATATATAAGTATTTTATCATAGTTATTTTTACATATATATATTTTTATAAGTACATTTAACATAAGTATACTATTCAATGCATATAGCTTATAAGCATCTAGATCAAGTGTTTAGATAAAATGTATTAGTTTTGTATATGTGAGGAATAGTAGAACATATGTTTCTTTAAGGCTTTTTAAAATTTTGGCGCCAAATTGGATATATAAACTGTGTTAGAGATGGGCTATTTGGTTCTGAGGAAGTCTGTATATGAACAGATGAAAGCGCTTAACCAGTGGATTTTTCTTATTCAATAAAAGGTTTTTTTCCTGTTCAAGCTGCACCGTATATTATTCATCCTGAACCAGGAATTGGACATATTCTGCAATAACATCTGAAGCAATAACATTAACACCAAGGTATATTGTATATGTCAGGATTGTCTTGTGTTAACTATTGCATTTCAGCTGTATGCATTCAGGCTCTGAGGTACTGTGCTGCAGGCAAGTATGACAGTGTAATAGCTGTAGACTGCAAATATACAATCTGCAACTGTGTATTGGTGCATTCTGTGTAGTAATGTATAGTTTAACTAGTATCTCTGTCATGCATGACTCATATGCTTGTGTGTTTAACTGTCACTGCAGTCTAGTATACAAATGTAGTAGTATTACCAGGTCATATTTTGTTTCCAGGTGGGTGGCCACAGTGGTGCAGCGGTTAGTGTTGTCACCTCACAGCAAGAGGTTCCCTGGTTTGATCCTTGGCTGGGGTGCCTTCTGTGTGGAGTCTGCATGTCTTCCATGTGGTTGCGTGGGTTTCTTCTGGGTGCTCCGGTTTCTTCCCACGTCCCAAAGACATGTTGTAGGTGGATCGGACACTCTAAAGTGGCCCTAGGTGTGAGTCTCCCTGTGTGTGTGCTTTCTGTGGAAGGTTGGGTGCCGGGCTGGCAACTCAACACCGTAAAAATTCCACTGCCAATTATGAGTGGACAGATGATCTGCTGTGGCGACCCCTAACCGGGAAAAGCTGAAAGAAGAAAAAGAAGATTTTGTTTCCATGTGAACTCTAGGCAAATATCAGTCAGTCAGTAATCAGCAGTGGCTCAGTAGCTCAGTTTGTTAAATGCTTTGTTTGAAGTACATTTTGCCACACACAGACCAGGGTTTGAATCCAGTGTCTGGTCATTACTGAATCAATTATGTAATGATGACAGATGTTCCCTCCACAGGAAATACAGGTAAATGGGTGAAGTATCCCTTATTATAAATAAATAATTTGTGTGTTCAGATGTAACAGACTATTAACAACATTGACCAGGAATGTGATAAGACTTCATAAAGTAAAGGTAAAAAGTACAATAATAAATTAAAATAAAATATGTAATCCTTTTATGGCTGTATGCCTGGAGTGTCTATGAAAGATTTCTGAAGTTCTATTCCCATGCTTTTCAACCAAGGCATGATAGTTGTTTACTCTACTCTACTCTCTGCACTGTATACATACATGTCACTCAAGTGTCACGTTGCCACTGAATGTAATCATTGTTGTGTAATACCTCTGTCACAGATGTATCATAGACATGATTATGTCACTAGCACAGTAACACTACAGTACACCTTGGTAGTTATATAGGTCCACCTGATCTGTAAGTGTTTTCTCTAGTTGTGCAACTGCAGGTGTTACTGCTTGGCCCATACTGTCCCATGTAGATAGCTTGAGAGGTATGTATGTGTAAAGCAGCTATAGGGCACTGTTATAGATTCATAGATAGATTAGGTTCATAGATTAGTACTAGGCTAACTGCCCTTTTGGACAATTTTAAACCTAGCCAATTACCCCATGTGAGAATCAAACCCTGCACCTTGTGTCTGTAAGGTAAACAGCTTATCCATTATGCCAGCTTCCCACCACACATAAAGGAAGGACAGACCTGTAGAGTATATAGCAGTACTGTTGTAAACTATATAGCCTATACCGGTATTAATGTACTGCTTTCCTCTCTCTCCCCACCCGTTATCATCATCTAAATTTATTATTGTTATTCATTGGTTATGATTTACTATTAACATATGTTGTTCTCTAAACTTTATTTTGGGTCATGTGTTTTATTATTGTTATGTATTACAATGGTTGCATATTAACATATCTTGTTGAATAACCTATCTTGGTGGCCTTACACCTTAACTGTTACTGGCATGATGTTAATATACTGACTGTTATGTTATTTATTGTTGTGCTCCATATAATATGCATTGAAATGTTACTGGGTTATTTCTAATGTTCTGGCTTGCTGTTATAACTAACAAAATGTTGTGTACGTAATTAAACTATACACATTGCCATATCTCTATCACCACAGCATGACATGGGAGGCCAGTTCCTGCTGATTCACCTACCCCACCTCAGCTGGCCGTGGCACCAGGTACCAGCAAATCTGGGACCCAGGCCCATGGTACCCCCACTGCTGGCCATGTACCACCCTCGAGTGGAGCCACCTCAGGATATGGAGCCCATTTCCCCCTGGGAGGGGTGGCTGAGGGGCGGTGGTCACCCAAGATCAACTACTGGCCATGGTGCACAGGATTGTGCATAGGAGCTATGAACAATGCCTGAACCAGACTGAGGGCAGACTCGACAACCTGGTGGGGCCTGGTGTTCCTGGCACTCACCCTCCAGCACAGCCACCTTTGGGGCAGTGAAGGTGCAGTGTTGACTTCCCATGGGTGGGGATCTTAGTCATACTGCTGCCATCTGGAGGCACATGCACCTCTGATTCTACAACACCCTCCCCATCCATGGTGTTTACCACCCTCATGTGTCCCATACTGTCCCTGTATGCTGTCTTGTCTGTCTACAAATGCAACCCCTCCTACCCAACTTACCTCCCCACACATACTTACATCCTTTCCCAAACATTCCACTCTCCTTAAAAAAAAAATGGGCACCTGTGTCACAAAAAAAATATCACCCCATACATAGCTCTCCATTTCGCACAAGTTTCCACTGGACATAACTAATTAGGTCCAATTGGCTTGACAACATAAACACATTTATGTTGTGCTGACCCCTTTCTCTGGGGTTTGAAGGTCCAAATTCATGTAGAAAATCTGTAAAAATGCACAGTTGTTGCTGTACGAGGAATGGAAAGCTATGGTCCTTTCCTACACCCTTCCTGCACATCCCTACCTACCTTTCAATATGTTTTCCTCATGTGTGTCCCCATTTCTCCACTCTCCTATTACCCACTTTTCTTTTCTTTTTAAATTGTTAGCATAGGTTTGCATGGGGCTAAGCAGCACGCCATACAAACTTGCTTGAATATGCTTTAAAGTGCCTTAATAATCTTATGTGTTTCTCACAGTGTTACGAACATCTGTAATATAGTCACCCTATCACATCTCAAACCCATGCTCCTGTCAACTACAGCACAGTGTATTAGCCTACTAGGCCACTCAACTCTGAATTTAAACAGGTGTTTCCAACAAAATATACTGATTGCGACCGAAAGACTGCAAGTACATATAATGGAAAAATGGGAGTGTACCTGTGACTGTGATGCAAACACTACACCAGTACATAGCCAAATTAAGAATAATGGATGCATGTGAGGTCTGGGATAGCAGGCATACCTGTCAAGCGTAAAGATTGTTGCAGAATGTCCAGAGGTGTGCCCCCTATTTTTGGCCTGGTTTTCATAACATTGTATATTTCTGGCAAAGTAGTAGCATTAAAAGATTGAGGTTAGAAAGTCATGACAGGCATTTCAGTTTCACCTTCATCCCCTTCAGAAAACATATGCTAATGCAAAACCTATTATTCTATCAAAATTTGAAGTTTGTAAGAGCAATATTTAAATATTGCCTCTATTTTTGGGCCTTTGTCCCACTTTTATTTATAGCATTGTCCAGATTTCTTGCTCTAAGAGGTTGAGAGGTATGATAGCGACTAATTGTTCCCTTTTATCAGCAACATCTTTAAACACACCTGCTAAGGCAGCAATGGTAAATTTCATGTGTACAACTGGGACCATGCTGCACAACAACTGCCTTTGAAAACCATGCACATAATAATGGATGCAGACAGCATGTGTCACAGACTGTTTTTATGCACATATATCTTGCAAATACACCTACTACGGCACTGACTCTGAAGCTCACTCTGTTAAATGCCTTGCATGTAGTATATTTTGCCACCCACAGTCCTGGGTTCGAATCCAGTGTGTTGCACATGAATTACATTCTTGTGAACACAGCAAATAATGACTGTGTCATGCAATTTTTTTTTTTTCGATAATCATTTTTATTGTTTTTCAAAATCATAATACAAACCACACACTATTTACATTATATACAATATTGCTTCCAATGATTAACTTGACAACATGTATCAACATCATGTCTTAACAATAGATCTAGCACTAATCAGAGAAAAAGAAAGAAAAAACACTAAGAGAAAATTCGTACCAGACCAAAGCCAACAATCTGTAATGTTTCTACGTCCTCTATCTAATCTAAGATTGATTTTGTTCTCCTATTATAAATCCTGAGAGAAAGTGGATAGGAACCTCTAGGCCAACACAATGTTGAAAATTTGTTCCCATATTTTTATACTGTTTATGCTTTTCTTGTTGTTACTAATTAATAACTTATGCGCTAAAATATGCCTTACCGCTACCAATCTGAAATTATCCCACGATGTCTGGGCTGGGTTCAACCAATTTGTGGCTATGTATAATTTCGTTAGTAAACAGATATTCATAATTACGATCCTACTTGATTTATCTAAATTCTCCGGGGGAATGTGGAGAATCATAAATTCCCAGGAGAGTGTTGAGTTTTGGTAACCCATTTTTTGTAATTGCAATTTTAATGAGTTCCACAATTTATAGATGCACTTGAAACTCCAGAACATGTGTAGCAGATCCGCTGTCTGATCTAAACACTGTGGACATTTGGGTGAGTTCTTCGAATCAAATTTATGAAGAGTGAGACGAGTATAATAAGCGTTATTGAATATCATCAGTTGAGTAAAGACCAGTTTTTGAAGGGATACTGACTTCAATGTTAAGCTAAACGCCTCCAATATCTTACTGTCATCTATCGATAGCAATTTCTCTTTCCAGTATTTCGATAAAAGAATATAATTATTGTATTTCCTCTCTTTTATGACTTTATAAGCTGAGGTTATGTATTTTCTATCTTGTAACAGGGCTTCCCACAGATTACGAGAAATAACTAAGTCCTCTTCTTTAAATTTAGAGTTACTAAAATAATTAATAGCCAGATCTTTTAGCTGACTCATTATAATTAAATAAGAGATGGGAAGATTCATCTCTTTTAAGATATCATGTACTGCTACTCCTAGGAAGGGGTATAAATCAAGCACAGTTAAATCTTTAATAAGGGGGAATTTCTTTAAGTCTATCAGTTGAGTGCCAATAGTCATATTTGGATTCCCATGAAACGGTTGAAAAGCCATCATATAGCCTAGTAAGTTTAGAGAGGCAAACATAGTTTGAGTTGCCGTTACATACTTCTTATTGTACTCCATTAGATCATACTTGCTCAGTGTTCGATTATTTAAAAATGGTACCGCTTTAACGTTAATTCCCACTCCGCTTATGTGTTTAGACGTTAGAAGCACCCATTTGGGTATCCATTTTCTAATATTACTGTCCAAGTAAGCCACCCTTAAAATCCTATTAGCCTGAATCACTAAATAGTACATTTCAAAATCCGGGAGATCCAACCCCCCCCCTATTTTTTGGAGCCATCAACTTCTCATATGATATTCTCGTCTTTCTGGGTTCCCAAAGAAATCTCCCCAATCCTATCTGGAACTGTTTAAAAAATGTTTTCGTGATATTGAGTTGTGTAGCTCTAAAAATATATAGCATTCTAGGAAGAACATTCATTTTTATAATCGCTGCTCTTGCCATCATTGGTAACTTCAATTTGCTCCATCTTTTTAGATCTAATGTTATTTGATCTCCAGTTGCTTTAATATTATTCATAAAGAAATCTCTGTTTTCCGTTGAGAATTTAACCCCCAGATATTTTATTTTTTCTTCCGTCGTTACTTGTCCTATCAATGGTAGCATTGAAAAGGGTGTGGGTGTCTTCAGAGGGAATATTTTGTTTTTTTTGAAATTTAGCTTATAATTAGAAATTCTCTCAAAGTTTTGTATTGCTGTTAGTATTTTTTCAGTATCAGAGACCGGTGTAGTACAGTATATATTTAAATCATCTGCAAAGGCAGCCATCCTAATCTTTGTCCCAAAAAGTACTGGAGGTTATAAAAGACATTTTTTTAATGTGTAGAAATAAAGGCTCCAGATACAGATGAAATAAAATGGGAGATAATGGGCATCCCTGGTGAGTACCATTTTTGATTTGTATCCTTTTGGAGCATTCGTGATTTATAGATAAATTTGTATATGCATTATTGTATAATTTCCTTAATGTTGAAATGAGCTCCTGAGGTATATTAAAACATGGTAATATATCAAATAAATAAACCAGATTTACTCTATCGAATGCTTTCTGAGCATCAACTATTAAGGCATATATGTTCATATTTTTATATTTCGCATAAGAAATTAGTGTATGAAGTGTTAATGTATTGTCCGTGGTCTGTCTCCCATCTATAAACCCCACCTGTTCCTCTGATATTATTAAATTTACTACTTTTTTAAGTCTACTAGCCAGAATGGATGTCATGATTTTCATGTCAATATTCAGAAGTGATATAGGCCTGTAGTTATCTGGATTTTTGGAATCACTATTCTCCTTCAATATCAAGATTGTCCTTGAGGCATTGAAATGAGGATCCTTACTCCCATTCAGAATAATATAATTAAAGGTCTGTGACAGTACACTACTCAGAATCTCACTAAAGGTTTTGTAAAATTCCGAAGTCAGACCATCAGGTCCCGGGGCTTTATGGGGCTTCAGCTTCTTAATTGACTCTACAACCTCCTCAGCCGTAATCGGTTTAGTTAACCCTCTATGATAGTCCTTGTCAATACTAGGAAAATGATTTTCTGAAGGAAATCTTTTCTCTCTTTATCTTGTAAATGTGTTTGTTGCTCACCATAAATCTGACTAAAGATTAGTTCAAAAGTCTTCATGATATCTGCCTTATCTGTATATATAGTATTGTTATGATTTATTTCAGTAATTAATCGTGCTGATTTTGTCTGATTAATAATGTGGGCTAAAGCTTTCGAGGGAGTTTGAATATGATTTGCATATTTTACTAAACTTCTTTGTTCATACAGTGTCAATTTCCTATTATGTAGTAGAAACAGCTCTTTCTGACATCTTAATAGCTCAGTTTCTGTCTGTTTATTATAGTTCTTCATCAACTCTTGGTCCAATAGTTGTATTTTGGTTTCCAGATCCAGTTGTTCCTTATTTTGTAATTTTTTATAATATGTAGCTTTTTGAATAAATAATCCTCTTACCACCATTTTAGTTGTAGCCCATTCTATATCTATTGGGTGACTATTTTGGGGAATGTTGTATAATAACTGTTTAAGTGTCTCCTTAACTTCTTTTAATATATCCTCTTTGGTCAATAAGTATGGGTTTAAGGTCCAATTATATCCATGATGTCTTTTAGTATTCATATTATTGGTATTAAGAGTTAAAGTTATCTTAGAATGGTCTGAGAGTTGCCTCGCCTGATTAGAAACCCTGGGGTCGACTGAAATCAATACTTCTGAAATTTAAAAAAAGTCAATTCTCGACCACATTTTATGGCAGCTACAGTAGAAAGTAAAGTTCTCTGCCTTTGCTTGTTTGTGTGTGTGTTTAAAAGGGTCATACAGTTTGAAATCAGTTTTCAGTTCTTTCAATGCTACCATTGCCTGTTTATTAAAATCTGTAGAAGCCCCTAACTTATCCAATTTAGGATCTTGGTATGAGTTCCAGTCACCCCCCATCACTATATAGCAATTATTATATGACTGTAAAATGGGATAAATTGAAGTCACAAAATGATGTTGGTTCACATTAGGGGCATATACACACATTAGCACTATAGGTTTATCATAACAGTTGGATTTAAGAACCACCAAACACCATCTACCTTCTTGATCTGTTTTAATATCCAGAATGTCTCCTTGAAAGTGATTCTTAATTATGATTGCTACCCCTGCACTGTTTGATGTCCCTTCCGCCACTACAATCTTCCTAATCCATTTCTTATCCTTCATTGTCTCCCACTGGTCATTAGTCAAATGCGTTTCTTGTAATAAGATAAATCCTGCTGTTGATTTAAAAAAATAGATGCAAAAACAGCTTCCTTTTTTTCATGTTCTGGAGTCCTTTAACATTCCAAGATTCAATTATCCACATTCAAAGCTACTTAAACATGTATTTCGATATATAGTTTTTTTTTTTTTTGACCATCTTAGATGAACAAGTGTTGGCATGTCGTAAATTATTTGGAAGCAAAACTGCCATCCCATCCCTACCCAGTGCCTATCCACTCTTCCTCCGGACCAGGATGAACATAGGCTTTTCACATTATTTGAAACCCTCCGAGTAACTAATCTGCCAAATCTACTAATTAACAATACTATGTCATGAAAAAAACCTACACCAACTACATCTACTTCTACAAAGCCTAACCCAGACATTCCCTACTAAACACTGCTTATAAGAAACTACAGCTCTGTACATATTTTTCCCAGTATACATATACACTAATTGTGTTTTAAATTCCAAATATTTCACTTCTTTCAGCCTTTATGTTCAACACTAGCATACTAGCATTATTCTTACTTGTTCTATACCATTTAAACTATTAGTTAATATAATAAGCACACAGTTGTTATACATTTTGTTTAACTGATCTGATTATTATAGTCTGTTATATTTCTCCAGAGCAATCTTACACAGTTATATGCTGACATTTAAAACTCAATGCAGTTAAAATAAAACCATTGTTGTACATTTACTTAATATAACAATCAGTAACAAAGAGAAAAATAAAGAGTTTAAAAAATCAGAAAGAGAGCACACACAAAAAGGAAAAGAAGAAAGAAAAATGCAGTAATTTACACATCTAGAAACATATTATTTTGTGTTCTTTATTATTGTCATCACACTTTTTACCCCTATTAGTCTAAGCATGCTTGCATCAATCCAAAAACAAAACACCAAGAGGAGGCAATTTTGAAACCGTTAAACCAAAGCCACAGCGGCAATCAAAACAACGTAATGGCAAAAATGTTTATTCTGTTGGAATCGGCGGGCATTACAAGTCTGTAAAAGAGCTGTTTGAACACGCAGTGAATCCCTTCAGTTCTGCAGGTGAGCATTACAAAAATGTTAGCGATGCTGACCTAAATAAAAAACGAGATTTATTGATCAGACTGTTAAAGCGTTACCGTTCTCTTGAATTAGAGAACGGTTATTTTGCACGATGTATCGAGTTGGACATTGTTCCAAAAGGACTTAGGTTCTTTAAGTGTCCTAATGGGGTTTTTGTACATGATCCGTTGTTCAAAGTGCTCATTGCCTTTTTTAACGATGCCGGTTTGCGGCTGTTAAAATTATTAATTGACAATAACTGTACAAAAATGAATGGTTTAAAGGAAGAGATCATTCACATTGAGGGTAGCTTGAAAAGCATGGTTTCGGCTGAAATTTTTGATGATTTTTTTCGTTCCATTTGGGACGAATTGGAACAGCATTCAGCGGAAATTATAGGTAGAAAGCAGTCTAAATTAGGGCGTGATATTAACGCCTATCAGAATAACGTTGCTTACGATAACTTTGTCAACAAAAGCTATCAGACTAATAACTTTAATGTGAATGGCAATAGAAGATACCAACAGTATCCACCAGTTAATGACAACAGGAAGACCTTTAGTAGCGTCGTTTCTACAACTGACTCGACTGGACTTGAAAAAAACGGTTTTATTAACCGTCAGAACACTGGTGTTCTATCTGTTGACAATAATGATGGACTTTCCCTTGTTCACCAACCTAATGGTAGTGATATTCATGACAATGTAGGGGATGGACATGTTACTACTGATATCATTGACTCTGATAATGGGACATGTGATAAATTTAAAAAGAAAGCCGATGTTGTTTCAAAATCTGGCGTGAACAGCTCATCTTCTTCTTTTTTCACCAAGAAGGGACAGAGCAGCACGCACTCTTTTCTAACCAGAAGTCGGACTTTTCTGGCTTCAAACTCTTCAAGCGACGAAATATAGATAATATTAATGAAAAATTTTCTATTATTAATTTAACTAATTTTGAACTTTCTAATAGTGAAACTAAAATCCTTAAATATGGTTTGAATTTTGTACCTAGTATAAGAGCTGATTTTAGCAAAACTATAGTTGATATAAAAATTTACACACGGAAATTAAATTTGTTTTATTTAATGAATGATATTTCTATTATGAACAAGAATTTAATTAAACCTTCAAGTTTTACTCCACCATTGCAGTACACCATTAAAGTATTTGAAGAATTATGTACAGAAGAAATTAGAAAGGCATTGGCTAGTAGAACAAAGGGTTCTTATAATTTAAGTGATGAGGAAAGGATAGCTTTACGTACACTTAGATCCTTGACCTCTGAACTGAGGTTCATGAAAAGCGATAAAGGTGGTAACATTGTAATATTAGAACAAAAGGCTTATAGAGAAAAAATGCTAAGCATTTTGGAAAACAATGAAGAATATGAAACCATCAGTCTTCATGAAATTTTGTATAAACAACGATTAATTTATTCATTGTTATATGATGCCTTAATGTCAGGTTACATAAGTTATGAACTATATGATTTTTGTATCGTGCATGAACCCAGAATAGGTGTCATCTTTGGAATCCCAAAGACACACAAATCATTAACTGACCCTCCACTTAGACCCATCGTGTCATCTCCACATTCCATCACTGAGGGTATTTCACTCATTGTTGATGCTGTTTTAGGACCCTGTTTGTTTAATGAAGATTCATATATCAGGGATTCTTGGCATTTCTTGGAAAAATTTAACAGGTCTATTAAAAATAATTTGTTTGACAAAAAAACACATATATTATGCACTATTGATGTTGTTTCGCTCTATACTTGCATACCTCACCATGAAGGGGTAGAAGCAGTCCGTTGTTTTTTAGCCAAGAAAAACTGTGGACTTACCAAAAATGCTATCTCTACCATTTGTGGGTTTCTTGACATCATTTTAGACAACAATTTTTTTCTTTTTGAAAAAACTTTTTACAAACAGAAGAGGGGAGTAGCTATGGGCTCTGCTGCTGCTCCCGCCTATGCCAACTTGGTTTTGGCATGGTGGGAGCATCAGCATTTGCCCATACTACGTGACAAATACAATATCCCCTTTTTTTGTCGATTTGTGGATGATTTATTCTTCATTATAGAAGGAGACATCAATGCAGTTAGCAATTTTTTGATTGACATTAATGATTTTTCTAGTTATTTAAAATTTACTTTAGGCAGTGCAGGGTTGAAAATTAATTTTTTGGATGTACTCTTGTGGTGGGATGAAGAAGAAAGTAGGTTTCACAGCAGTATTTATCGCAAGGATTCTTTTACCAATAGCTATTTACATTACAATAGTAATCACCCCAAACACATAGTCAAAAATATACCACGAGGGCAGTTCATTCGAGCTAGTCGTTTGACTTCAAAAAACTGTCTCTTACAAAAGGAATTTGATTTTATTATTGCTCTGTTTATAAATAGGGGATATCCCATATGTGAATTAATCAATAATAGTAATGACATCATGATTAAACGTTCAACAGATTATCAGGCATTGTTAAATTATAGTGAAAATAACAATCATCACGTTGGGCTGTCCAACAATGCCAATATTGAACACAGATTGGTTTGTTCTTTAGACATGACTGTTGATACTGAACAGATACAACAAATAATAAAAAAGAATTGGAGAGTTATTAGGGGGCATTCTGAACTGTTTCGGATTTTAGGAAATAAACCATTTTTTGTTTCTAAAAATGCTTTCAATATCAAGAAGGCTTTATAAGCTGTAACTTCGCATATTACCAACACTATTTCCAATAGAAGAGGGATGCACTGTTGTTATGATTGCAACATGTGCAGATACATACTTGAAGGACCATACATTTGTCTTGAAAATTTTGAGAAAACTTTTAGCGTTCCTTCCTTTGTGAATTGCAACACGAAGGGAGTTGTATACATTAGTATTTGTTCTGGATGTTCATGTTTTTATGTAGGTATGACCAGTAGAAGTTTAAAAATACGCATCAGGGAACATATGTATGCCATAAAACACAAGGATGACAACAACGCTTTATTTAAACATTCTGTAGTTTGTCCTACATTTAGAAAGTTTATGTTTTCTGTTTTGGAATTAGTTCAACCTGACTTAAGAGGGGAAGATTATAAGAACTATTTAGAACAGCGTGAAACATTATGGCAGATCAGACTTAACTCTGATGTCCATCCTGGTCTCAATGACATGATCAATGTCAAATGTTTTTTAAAATATAGGGAATTATCTATAAACAAATCCATTGAATTTAATTCCTTTTTTAATTGAACTTGTGTCTTTAAAAGCTTTAATTGATTTAATTGTTTTTTAATTGCTTAATTGTTTGATTGGGATTGTTATAAATGTGCTTGTAAATCCACTGTTTTTTGTATTCTGACGAAGTCTACGGATGAAAGCGGACAATAAACTACAGTACGCTAAGTTTATTTGATTTGCCTCCTCTTGGTGTTTTGTTTTTGGATTATTTGCGATTTTTTATGCTTGCATCAATATCTACTTGCAGATTCTAAACTCTCTTTAAAAGGAAGGAATATAAGGGATAAAGAATAATTCAATAGAAAGAAAAAGGACCAGAATGAAGAGAAAGAAAGAAAGAAAAAGAAACAGAAAAAAAACTACAGTACCTTAACCTGCCACTATACTTACAATCTCCTGTTTAAACATCAAAACACCGAGTCAGCTTTACCTTACCCACTCTAGCTTCATTGAACATCCTGCAGTCTTTTTACATTTAATTAAGTCCAGAAACAACTTTGTTTTGTTTCTCCAGCAGCTCTTCTTACTTCCCAGCAATTAGATCAGATAGAACAGTCCTACTTCCTTGTTTCGCGCTCGCGACGGGGGACCTAATTCTCGAACGGACCTCCTGGCTGTACCACGCTGAAATCGGACCCCTACTTCCTCTATCAGACTTCCTGATGCCTCGAGGGATAGAAGCGCTCGCTACAGTCATAAAACTTTGTGGAATCTTAGTGTTTCACCTGGGAAAACGAGATGAAGAGATAAAAAAGAGATTTTCCAGGCCTGCTGCATAAACCAGAACAGACAAAGGATTTTAAAGCCTCAGATCGTCGTAAATAAAGAAACCCATTCACGCTGGTGTTGAAGGAATCCTCGATGGACAGTTCACATTTCTGATGATGGTAGAGCCTTAAACAACTTCAAAAAGGTGGGTCTTGCTTCTTTTTTCGTATTTACAGAGTATTTGATGCCATCAACAGTAAAAATTAAACTATTGGGATATTTAATTTGGAATCTAATATTTTTCTCAATCAGAAACTTACAGTATGGAGCCAGCATTTGTCTAGACTGCCTTATTTGTGTTGGTAAATCCTGTGCTATGGAAACTTTATAGTTTTGCCGTGTTATAGATCCACCAGATTTTTTAATGGTTAGAAGTATTTTGCTCACATCTTGGTAGTTTAATATTTTGACATACACAAGTCTGGGTATATTTGAAGCTTGAGAGTCCCTGTATGCTCTATGTGCTCTTTCTATGACAATTTGTTTAACAGCCACTGAGTCCTTAAGCAATATTTCAAATATTTGTATAATGGAAGTGGTCAGATCATTATATTGGATTGATTCTGGGATCCCTCTGATAATTATGTTGTTACGTCTCGATCTTGCTTCCAAGTCCAGAATTTTGTTTTGCATCATTTGAATGTCAGCCTCATGGGACTCAGTTCTTTTAGTGAGCATTATTATGTTGTCTTCGTTTGCTGCTATTCTGGTTTCCGCTTTCTCCATTCTTGCAAGAATCCGGTTGCATGTGTCACTAAATGTTTGTGTTTGGGATGTTAGATCTTTTAAGGCTTCCTGTATATGTAGATATGCAGTTTTAATTTCTTCCATTGTGACTTGTTGATCAGGTTTCGTTGTTACCCCTGTTTTTGCAGTCTCTTGCTGTTTGATTGTTTTCTGTCTCTTAATTATAGATTCCTTCTCCGGAGACTGTAATGCTGACAGCTTAGTTTTGGTAGTTGTAGTATCCATATTTTTATCTTCTTTTGACATTTTGCAATGCTGCAGATAAAGTTATTTCCCAAGGAAAAGTTTCAGAAGTGAAGTAGTTCAGTCCTTTGTTTGGTGCTCTGTTCAGAGTCAACCTAACAATCAGTTCCAATCCTGTTGTCACCAAGTATTTTCTTTCAATTTTTCTTTCTCGGAAGGACAACTGACTTCTAGTAGTTTGATAATTGCTGCCATTTAGTAGATTAACTCCAAGTGTACATCTGCAGGGTTGATTTTTTTCTCTGGTATTTGGAGAGCTGAAGTACTGCAGTGCTTATAGAATGGCGGCCATCTTTGAATCCCGTGTCATGCAATTTTAACCTAAACAGGTTGCTGCTACTTAATTAACTGCTACCCATGTTTGCAAGTCAAAGGCCTGTAGGTAGGGACACACTGCACATATTCATATAGCCAAACTATATGCCACCTACTAGTCTGTGACTGGCACTGTTACATAACAGATGTACCTTATGCACATGCTTCGATTGGACTGTAAAGGGTACCCTTAACCTGGCTCTGCTGTGACAACACAACTGACACTGCTGCCTCAATTACACATACAGCTTGCTGTCCTCCAAAGAGTTCACACTCCTCCCTATGTGTCTTAGGCTGCAGCAGTACCTGCAGCCTGGAACATACACAGCTGTATTTTAAGCTAACTGTTACAGACCTACCATACCTCACAACACTCTAGAACATGGGATCCAGACAAAACCATACATAAAGAGTGGGGGTGAAAGGTCCAGCGACAGGGACATGATTCACAGCTTGCCCCTACAAAGCTAGTGAACTGGTAGAATAGCAGTTACCACATCAGCCTGCATATTCTGATGGGTATGACGTCTGACACTCACATGTCTCTCTCTCTCTCTCTCTCTCTCCGCTTACTGACCTCAACCCACAATGCTTACCACTGAACTGCCAGATAATCACAATGTCATGGGACAATGTCCGAACATATCATGCAAAACTGTGAATATACCTCATAAATCTCAACAGTAGACAGTATTTGTACCTACCCTTTGTGAAGTTGTTGTCTCCACACCTTATTAATGTCCATCTCAAAGACTATAGGGTCCAAGGCCTATATGAAGGCCTTAAATATTGCACTGTGATGCCATATTATTGGCTAATGAAAGTACAACCCAGCTGTTCTGAATGCAATTAGCAAGTCTGAGCCACAGATTGGTGCACAGCAATCACCTGTTATTGAGCATTACCTACAAAAGGCAATCAACTGCCTAAGGAGAACAGGTCTGTATGTTGTTTTAGTCAGGCACAGTATGGTTTAGCAAGCTGTTTGCTGAGGATCTGGACAAAAAAGGATTACTTCACTTTACCAGGTATGTAATACATATGCCCATATAATGGGATGCAGATGGGAGGATGGAGGTATGAGGAAAATTGATTACAACAGTAGGCTTGTTGTACATCTATGGCATTGACATGTTGGTGATACTCTGCTGTCCAACAGTTACAGGCATGCCCCTCAACTGTCCCTGCTTTGAATCAAATCACAGCTCTGCCTCTGTTACTCCCTCCTACATCAGCCAGCTCCTGTATGAAAGCTAGTGGATTATGAGTTAGCCATATTGACAGTAAGTAAGGATGTACACAGCTGTAATATCACACAATGTACTGTAATTCACCTCCTGTCAGTCTGTCAATGTCACACAGAAATAGTTTGGACATTGTAAAGGTGTCCCTGACTGTACCTGATGTACTCTGGCTAGGTCATTGTTTTGTTGACATTTGTACCTCATTGCTTGAGAGCTATGGCCAACATATCTGTCAACCCCTTATAGCAAGAATTCAGGTCATAGCCATTATTAGTGGGGGGACACAGGCCCAAACTCAGCGACAGAGTGTACATACTGGCCATACAAAGTAAGACTATGTGTAGACTAATGGAGATTACTGTAGCATAAGTGTTTTCTGAGGGTTCTGGCATGCGATGGCCAGATTTTCTATATTCTGACAACAACCAACAATAATTGGTCAACCTTTTGTCAGACATCCACATGATTGTGCCAAAAGGACCACATCTATGAAGCACACATTCACATTATGCAATCATCTGTGTAGTGGAGAAGTATGATGCATACAGGGGACATATACTACAGCAGGTTTGCATTGTTGTCTGTTATTGTGGCACGCTGGTGCTGCTGGACTGCCCCCATATAGTTGTTGTAATAGCACACAGCTATTTGTCTGACAGTGGCTGTATGACATAGTAGTGGGACTTTGCTCATAGGGGAAACACCACAGTAGACTGCAGTGATGGGAGTATAAACATAGAGCAGACTCTGTCAAGTCACACAGAGATATAACCATTATTGCTGCTGTCTTGGTTATAGCCACACATGTATTGTGTTAACAGACTTTGGGGTATGACATGTGAGGGAGCAGTGGATAGTCCAGCCCATTTTGGTTGTGCAGGTTCTGTACATAGTGGATGTCCAAGTATTTGGTCCTGTGATGTGTTCCCCTCTTGATGTCTTTCACGAACAATGTATCGTAGGAGTCAACAAGCATTTACAGCCACAGAAAATAATGTTATCCTGGATGGCCTCAGACTGCATCACCACATTCTGCTGTCCAGGAGTCATCAAAATTGTGACAAACATGCAGCACTGTGGGCTGAACTCATCATGGCAGTGAACCAAATCGCCAAAAAGAACAGGACTTACTAGCAGGTCTGACACTGGTCCACAGATATGGTCAATGCTGCATGGAAAAGGGCAGCTGCTGTGGCCAGGAACCATGCTGCCACCAGTGGAGGGCCGGCAACAGAACAACCACTCTTGGCCACAGAGGAATTCATGGTGAACCTGGGATCTGCCACCAGCTCCCAGCCATCTATCACCCCATACATCCTGGAGGTGGGTGCCAAAGCATCCACATCAGATGAGCATTCAGGTAAGCTTCCTGTGTTCATCAGTGTAATACTGTAGCAGTCATTGTGGCAGGCTCTGCATTGCATACCAGTACACGGGTGTCAGGTCTATCTGCATTGGGGGGGGGGGTTGGTTTTAATGCACGATTGTGCACACTTAATTAGAATGTCAGCAATATAGGCAGTAACACATTAGCTACTGTACATGTGGGTATATGCACATATTACAGTCAAACCAGAAGAAACTCTGAACAAATAACGGAACCAAAAGCCAAACAGGAAAAATTGTAAACGAAAGCAAATAGGTTCCACAAGGCAAAGTAGAAAACACAACTGTTGTTTGACAGATCGTATATACCTAAGAATGTTAAGGACTGCCATGTTGCCCTAGGCACAGCTGTTATGCTTAGCCAGAGTAGAATAGTTGTATGTTCCATATTGGAGCAGTTAACTAAAGTGGATAGAATGGGTAAATTTTCAGTGTACACTTCAGACAGCAACAAGGGGTCTGCAGGACTACCTATCTGCTTGCTGGATTGCTCCAGCACCCTCATTTGCATGCAGTTCACCTGCTTATGAGGTGATTTTCATGCCAAGGACACTTTCATGTTTGCACACTTGTGCATGCCCCTCCGGTCTGCTTACTGGATCGCACGGTTACTTACTTTTGTGTAAGCTCTGTGCCACTATGCCTACATGAAAAATTGGTCCATGTAGGCATTATTGAATTCCCCCTTAGATTTCCTAACCAGCACTATTCTCAGAGTATCAACACCACTATAACATGGACTTCCTGCTGGGTCACATGTCAATGTGCCTCTTCTCTGATATGTCATTCAATAATGTTCCACTGTTAACTACAAGTGAGCTTGATCCATATTCAAGACATTGCATATTTATGGTGCATGACATTCTTTTATTTTATACCTTAGCTGGTTTGTTTATCAAGATTGTCTTCTTTAACTGTTCCACCACTGTCCTTAGGTCTTGGTCAGTGAGGTAATGTGTGATGGTATGGAAAAGGAAAGGTTTATGTACGCACCAGTACAGGATAGTACAACACGAACTACATTCATTACACAAGGGGAACAGCACTGCCATGTATAAATGATATAATGCATTTACATCTAATGTCTCTTTAGCTAAAATCCTTGAGCTGCATGAAATGAAATGACTGTTGTTTAAACCATCTGGGTTTTATATTCTGATTAAATAATCTTGAAACATGAACAGAAATGGAAAAAGAGACGTGTTTGTGTGTGTGTGTGTGTGTGTGTGTATGTGTGTGTGTGTGTGTATGTTAACAAAATGCACTATTTTATGGAAGATTAATGCTATATACTTTCCATGTCATGCAGAAATTTTCAAAAGCACAACACATGAAAGTGAATTTGATGTTATGACAATTTATGTACCTCAGTAATTCATCCTTCTTCAAAGAGAGAAATTCAAAAAAATACAAAAAAAAAAAAAAAAAATAGACTGCATTCATGTTTTACACATTCTCTGTATAATTACTAGTAGGAAGCACCGTCATTTCTTTATTAAAATCTGCTGATTACAATGTTTTGATTTGCTGAATTGGTATAATTAAATGCAGTCAAAACATCTTAAAATAATTCTGTAAGAGAGGAGCCGCACGTCATTCTGAATAAGATATCATGAAACTAATTTTAGAACTAAGGAAACAGAAAAACTCCACCTCAGCAGAAGTCTGATATATCTAGCTGTGTTTTGAAATGTTTGTTTGACAAATATTTATCTGGCAGATTGATATTTTCCTACCAAAAACAAACAGAATTTCAGCTAAAAGATTGATGCTGGGATATATAAATTTATCACCAAAAATTGCAGACAGAAGTTAGTACTAACATGAACCAATTAATTTTTCAAAACTGTCTTATTACCATTTCATTGTTGCTTTGCTGATGACAGCTATAGCTGTATCTATGACAGGGTGTCACTGATGTGATACCTGATGCAGCATGACCAAAGCAAAGCCCAAATTCTAAAGGGTTTAGTATGATCCATTATAATTTTGCATTGTTATTGTATTATTATTACATGACAAGAATTGGATATGGGAATGGACAGTGAGATCTGGGCCTTTGGGACAGAGGAGAAGGGTGGTGCTTGCCAACAAGAAACAAGCTGCTATGTAATTAATGGGGACAATGTGAACACGCCAGCCACAAGATGGAGGAAGGGATCAGGGGGGAAAACTAATCAAGTAGCAGGCAGGAGTAGGGCAGATTAAGGTGAACTGAAGCTTTTCAATGAAAACTAACACTTTGAACATGGAATGTCACCTCACTGCTGGGGTAAGCACTTGTATTTATGAATTAGGTGTGAAAATTATAGCTACACAGAACCTTGGCTGTGGAAAGTGACTTCAAAACCAGCACCGTCTCAATCCTCAGTTGAATCTGACCATCTGACTATGTTCCTTGCAGGTGTGTGGACAGTTAAAGGTCCCTGACTCAGGGTCACTCATCTGGAGTTTGTGCCAGTAAACAACAGGATTACCTCAATGCAGCTGTGAGATGCAGAATGTAAACTCCTGGCTATTGTTTGAGCATATGCACCTAGAAGCTGTTATAAAGGCACAATGAAGTATTAGAAAGTATTCTGTTTGGAAACATAAGGATTGTATCTTTGTTGTTGCTTGCAGGTGATTATACCATCTTTACCACAAAAGGATGTGACTTCCACAGAGTACTGGAATGATTCTTTGCTGATTGTGAAGCAGATAATATGGATATCAGCACTTCCAAATAAGATGTCATGGTTCTCTCCAGAAATTAGTTGATTCATCTATCTCAGTGATGGGGTGGACAAGGACATCAACCTCATGGGGTATATGTTATATCACTAGAATCCCAGAGATGGGACACCAGCTTAAAAAATTGTATTCATGTAGACTGAAAAAAATCCTTGATAAGTAAATGTCAGAGAGGTGTGACTGGATCATATATACCAAGAATTAATAAAGAAATAAAAGTTGCAATAAGTATACATTTCTTCATTGCCTGTCTAAAGAGGCATAGTGAAGACAACTACAAGTATAAAATATCTAGTACTTGTATACTATTTTCCTATTTCTATCAAAGGCGCAACTACTAATATAAATGTACATTGAATTGCTGTTAATTCCTCTTAAATGGCAGTTTTAAAACATAGTAAGAGAAAGGTAGACTCCAGGAAAATACACAGTCAGCTTTTTTGTGGGGATGTCGAAACATATATTTGCTCAAACTAGGCAACTACACAAGATCTGTTGATTAAAATAGGTGAGCTAATCAAAGACTGCAAGGATGAAAGCTAACATCAACAATCCAACATTGAATTTAGCTTAAGAAATGCTAACTGTACACCATGGCATGAGTCCCAAGGCCTTGATACACAAATATTCTGTTGGAGAGAAGCATCATAATGGCATGTGGCTTTTAGCTAAAGGTCTTTCTACAAAACAGTCTCTGTTAATCTGTAATTTCTGTCAGAAAGGAAACCCTTCTGAAAATTTCTAAAAGATATAAATATAAAGCATATACATGAAATTAAATAATGGTTAGTTGACAGAATCTGTGCACTTTATATACACATAAATGTTTGTTTTTCATTGGCAGGGAAGAGAAAATGTTTGACACTTGTCTTTTGGGTACTACAGCTAGAGAAAAAAAAAAAAAAAATATATATATATATATATATATATATATATATATATATATATATATCCTTCTATTTGCTACCTATGGACCCAAAACAGTAGTAGAGGGAGTATAGTTTGCATATACTTGCTGGAGATCTATTTACAAATGTCACACAGTTGAAAAAGGCATACATATAAATAGAAACCATCTTTCTTTTATCTTATCACAGAAGACTCTAGACATGTGTAATACACATAAAACTGCACTAATTAGTCACTGTATCACACCCATGCTGATTCTCCACATTTATGTTGCACAACAATACAGCGTGCAACACCTATTCTTAATTGCTGTGAAGCACAACTAGGCAGATACTAAATGTAGTATTAGTCTATTTTTTTCTTTTCATCAAGCAACACAAATAAAACAAATGACTGGAATCATATGGAAGCTAGAGGAAGAAAAATGACTATAAGGTTTTAGCATCATTTCTGTAGCTGAGGTTCTATGAATTATTTATTTTTATTTTACATTTGTTTACCGGGGAAGTCCAACTGGACAGAGTATTCCGCTTTCAGTGGAGACCCGGGGAGGAAAGCTCCAGAACAATTGCTAGCATACTATACATAAGACATTCACATGAGCATTGTGGTTTACACATTCACTTATAAAAATACAGTGGATAATAACATATGATTGGATAAGATATTTACATAAGCATAGTGGTTTAGACATACAATTAAAAGTATAGCAGGAAGTAACATATGATGGTTGTTCATGCAGTAAGTTTAGTAGAGATACTCTTGAAGATGTACTGAAGATAAGACAAGAATGGAAAAACTAAAAAAGGAAGAGAATATAGACAGGTTTATATGAGGTGCACTGACATTTTAAGGGAAAGCTTTTCAGCTTAGTCTAGGGGAGTGTTAGTGGGTATAGATGGGACAGTGGGGAGTAGGTAGCAGTGAGTTGGTAAGTAACGTGTGATAATATATAGTGCATCTGTGGGAGTTTTAAAGAGGAGGTTGGATAGTGGGTAGGGGAAAGGAGTTAGAATATGTCACCCAGGTGCTAGGCAGTTACAAGTAACGTGTGGACAATATATAGTGCATCTGTGGGAGTTTTAAAGAGGAGGTTGGATAGTGGGTAGGGGAAAGGAGTTAGAATATGTCAGCCAGGTGCTAGGCAGTTAAACATAATGTATGATAATATATAGTGTATCTGTGGGAGTTTTAAAGAGGAGGTTGGATAGTGGGTAGGAGAAAGGAGTTAGAATATGTCAGCCAGGCAGTTGCATGTCTAGGAGTTGTTTAGGTGGGAAACAAGCTGTTTATTGAAGATGGTTTTATTAGGCTGCGCCCTGATTTGCAGTGGTAGGGAGTTCCAAGTCTTGGTAGTGTTGCTAGAATACAGGGAATCACCAGAGCTGTAGTGGCTTTTGGAGATTGTGACTAGTGTCTTGTTAGTGGATCTAAGTTCGCGGTTATTGGAGTAGAGGATGATCAGGTCTTGTAAGGATGGAGTTTTGTCAGGTTGGTACAGTATTTGGTGAGCTAGAAGGAGCTGATTTAGAGCTAAGGTGTTAGGGAGTTCCAGCCAGGAAAGCTGTTTTAGAGCCTCAGCCTGATAGTGGTGGGTGCAGTAGGAGTTTGGGGCAAATTTTGCTATTTTGTTGTAGCATACTGATAGTTTGTTTAAATCACTCTTGTTTAGATTAATTAGGACAGGAGAAGCATACAGTAAGGTAGAGAGAAGATGGATACGAGCTAAGGTAACTTTACTGTTGCTGGTTAGGAAGTTTTTACATCTGTAAAGAGTACCTAGTTTTTTGTTGATTTTGGTTATTGTATGAGATATGTGTTTGTCAAATTTCATATTATTGTCAATAATGGCCCCTAGTAATTTGGTTTGTGTGACGGGGGAGATAGGGGTATTATCTGATGCAGAAATAGAGAATGGGGGAGTAGGTGTTGCTGGTTTGGACGGATGAAAGAGCATAAGTTGGGTCTTTTTAGGATTTAGTATTAGCTGGGAATTTGTAAGCCAGGTTTCAATTGATGTAAAGGCTTCTTGGGTCTTGATTTGAAGTTTTTGGAGGGTGGGGCAGAGCAGATTAAGGTGAAGTCATCATCGTATTGAACCAGGTTTGCTAGAGGGGTGGCTTTGTGAAGATTATTTGTAAATAGAGTGAAAAGTAGGAGTCCTAAGATTGATCCTTGGGGTACTCCTGGTTTTACTAGAAGTAGGGGGAAGGAGTTTTTCCACTGAACATCTTGTTGGCATTGTGAGAGATAGTCTTGAAACCATAATAGACTGGGGGTTGTTAGTTTTAATTCTGAGAGTGATGTTATTAATTTTGTAGGGAAACTGTATCAAACGCCTTTGATAAATCAAGGAAAACTGCAGCCACTAGTTGGCTGTTGTTGCATTGCATATTTGCTAAGTTACTAAAATGGATGAGTGTAGTGGTAGTGTTATGGTTAGGGCGGAATCCTTGTTGAGTTTCGGCAAGAAGATCGTTGGAGAGGAGGTGCGTTAGGACCTGGGTATGGATATATTTTTCCAGTATTTTAGCCAGTGGGCAAAGTATAGCTGTAGGGCGGTAGTTTGTTAGGTCAGTGGAGCTGCCCCCTTTGTGTATTGGTATAATGTAGAGGATTTTCTAGAAAAGTGGCACCTTTTGTTCTGAGATTGATCTGTTAATGATTATAGATACTGGGCAGGAAATGGCTTTAGCGGCTATTTGTAGGAATTTGGCAGGTAGTTTGTTTACTGCTAAAGTGGTGGGTTTAAATTTGGTTAGGTGCCTATAGATGGTGTCAATTTGTACAGGTTGAAGCGTGAAGGAGTTAGTGTTATTTGATGGGTTATATAGTATAGTGGGGGTTGAGAGGTGTGGGTCTGTTGACAGATTTAATATAGCGTTGGTAAAGAACTCATTGAATTGGGTGGCTGTGTTTATAGAGGTGGTGTCTATGTTTGGCTGAGGAGTTGATGATTTACCTGGTTGGAGAATACTGTTTATAACGTTTCAGAACTTTTGTGGGTTGGTATTATGCTTAGTTAGAATTTCACTATAATATTTTTGTTTGTCTAATCTGATTTGTTTATTTACAGTGTTTCTCAGTTGTAAGAATGTTTGCCTATTAGGAGTAGTTTTGTTTTTGCACCAGGTGTCCCATGCTTTGTCCCTTTGTTTTATAAGTTGCCCAGTGTTCTTGGTAAGCCATGGGGCATAGATGATTTTAGTGCAGATCGGTCTTGGTGGAGCAAGTTGGTCGAGAAGGCCTTAGAAGATAGTGTTGAAATACTCAACTGCTTCATCTAAAGTGGTCTATATTATACTGTTGACAACTGAAAATGTTGACTCTGACTTGTTCGACACCAAAATGTTGAACTACAAAATTAGCGAATGGCCAAATCACACATTTCTTTCCAACGGAACGAAATCGGTTGGCCAAACACCAACGGCACACATAAACAAATATATTTAAGTGGGGGGCTTTGCCCACCACATCCCTCCTAACTAAATATTCTAACTATGAGACAGCACTACAGTCAGGGAAAGGGCAGCTGTAAGAGGACGGCCAACCAATTTCTTTCCATTGGAAAGAAATCAGTGATTTGGCCATTCACTAATTTTGTAGTTCAAAATTTTGGTGTTGAACAAGTCAGAGTCGACATTTTCACCTGTCGACAATATGATATAGACCCCATCTAAAGAAAGGGTTAAAAGAGCAGACCAGTTAGAGTGTTTAAGGGCTGTATTAAGGTAATCAGCCCTGAAGTTTTTAGTGCATCTGGTGTGTTTAAGAGAGCTAGTTATAGTGAGTTTAGTTTGGTCTCTGATGAAGAAGGTTGAGAAATGGTCGCTTAGAGTGTCAGGTAGTGTACCGAATTTATGGGTGAAAGATGGGCGATTGGTGAGAATCCAGTCTAATATTAATTCTTTTTTTTTGAGATTTTGTCTACTCTAGTAGGAGTTTGTACAAGCTGTTAGAATCCATAAAGGTTAATATGATTTGAGGGGTGGGGTGATTTAAGTAATGTCCATAGGTTCATAGGTTTATAGGTAGGTACTAGGCTATCAGCCCAAGGGCCTATGTAAGCCTAGCCAGCAAGGTTCCATATGCCACCCAAGAAAGTCATTTTCCTGTGCCACTGTCCAGCAGAGACACAGAAGTGATCCCCGGGGTGTATTTCCTATTTCCCATCCACTCATCAAGATTTTTCTTGAAGAGTGCTAATGAAGAACTTTGCTTGACATAGATCGTTAGCTTGTTCCAGAGTATAAGAAGTATCTGGGACAGAAATCTATCCCTCCAGCATGTCCTGTTTATTGTGGTGACAAGGTTTAGGTCCCTAGAGTGTGTAGCTCAAAGGGATTGGGATTTCTTTAGGTGCAGCATGTCCAACAGCTCTGGGTTTGACATAGCTTTGTATGTTAGGCAGAGATCACCTCAGAGTAGGCGATATGCTATGGAGTAAAGCTGGAGTTTTTTGAGGTGGTCAGTGTAGGGCATTTGTATGAGGTCAGTAATCCTCTTTGTGAGGTACTTCTGCAGCCTTTCCAGCTGCTGCAGATGCCTTGTGAGGTACATTCCAAAAGAGGCAATGTACTCTATAATGGGTCTAATGAGTGCGGAGTAGAGGGGAATAATGACCTCTTTTTTACTGGATGAGAACCCTTTTGTGATGA
Source organism: Protopterus annectens (assembly GCF_019279795.1). Taxonomy (NCBI): domain Eukaryota; kingdom Metazoa; phylum Chordata; order Ceratodontiformes; family Protopteridae; genus Protopterus; species Protopterus annectens. The sequence goes on along the minus strand of NC_056725.1, from coordinate 1,644,022,851 downwards.
GGTGTACCACATAGAAGGACTTCCTGACTACTGTGGCAATGTGACTATCAAAGGAGAGACTACTGTCCACCTGGGTCCCAAGGTCTCTTATCACACATTCGGTGTTAAGTAGATTGCTGCCTATGTGATAGTTCATGGGTACAGAGTTTTTACCAAAGGGGATGACACTGCACTTTTTGGCATTGAGCTCGAGGCCATGGCTCTGACACCAGGCATATATCTCAGTGAGGCCTTCTGTAGGATGTCCACATCATTTGGGGACTTGACTATGGCCCCTAGCTTGCAGTCATCTGCGAACTTCGTTAGCCAGAGGCCTTCTGTGTTAGCCTGTACTTCAGAGAAGTAGATACCTAACAGGAGAAGTCCCAGGATGGAACCCTGTGGTACTCCACTTGTCACTGCTTTGAGGTCGGATTTGGAGTCTGCAACTTTTACAGTGTGGGTTCTGTCAGTGAGCCAGTTGGCAACCCATCTTGTGACGTAGGGATTTATACCTAGTTTAGTGAGTTTAGCTATAATTCCACAATAGGGGATGGTGTTGAAAGCCTTGGCGAGGTCAAGATAGGCTGTGTGAACCACCTTACCCTCACCCACAACTTTGTGATTGCTTCAAAGAAGTCAATCAGGTTCAGGAGGCATGATTTGCCTTTCACAAACTCGAACTGGGTGGGATCCAGAGTTTAGAGGTTACCAATGTCTTTGTTTATGAGTTCCATGATGATACGTTCCATGGCCTTGCAGACCAGGCTCGTCAAGCTAATAGGGCGATAGTTCCTTAGATCAGTGGCGATAGTCCAATCAATATTAAAGTTGCCTAGTATAATCGTTTCATGGGGGAGGGGTTTTGATGTCCATGGAGAAGAGATTCTAGGTTTTTGATGTTTTCTCCTGGAGGTATATGTGTTCCTAAGATATTTAGCTGTTTTTGTGTATTTAGTTTTACCTTAGCAAGTAGGATCTCTGCATTATTAAATGCAGGGATTTCTATGTTAAATAGTTCAACAGTGATGTTGTTCTGATATAGGAGAGCGACTCCACCTCCTCTTTTAGCTGTGCGGTCTTTTCGTAGTATGCTATAACCAGAGGGAAGTACTTCTTCATTTTTAATGTATGGTTTAAGCCATGTTTCTGTGAGGAAGATGATGTCAGGTAAGTATAATGCTATGGTAGCATGGAGCTCAGTGGCTTTGTTAAGGATATTTCTTATGTTATGATTTATTATTTGAATATCGGAGTTTCTCTTAAGTAGACTAGTATTGGTTCTAGGCTGATTCTAGTGATTTGTAGGACTTATTATTGGACCTGTTTTGGGGTTGATATCGCCAGTGCATAGCAGGTGAGAGGCAATGTTTATAATGGTTTGTAGGTATTAAGAGAAGGCAAATTCACATTGTAGGAATACTCTAGATTTGCTTTGATATGGAGGAGAATTGTTAGCAAAAAATAAATATTGTTATGACAGAATGAGATTGTACCCAAATTGTGAGATCATAACTTTAATCTTGATAAAATGTTGAGGATATATCTGGTGTCATTTAAATTATAAATGAATTAATAGGACAAAACAACTGTGTTATTTTAAAGTGTGCTAAATGTCCTTCTGGTTCAGATATTCTGTTTTAAGTCTAGATTTAAAATAAATCTGCAAAACAGGAATACCTTTGTATTTGCTTCATATTTCATATTTACAACAAACCAACCAAACTGAACAAAACACTGTAAGTGCTGTATCTAATATGTTTATATAAAATGTTTTTTTTTTTTTTTGTTTTTTTTTTACGATTTGTTTAATGTTGTAATTAACCTTTAGAATCCTATTGTCATTCTTAAAAGTACTAAAAGTCATTTTGTGTGCTGGAATGGAAACTGGTGAAAATGTTATTAAAATATAGTAGGCAGACAAGGTAAAATAATTACTGCTTCTAGATTAAAGATGTTTACCTCTTTGTAGAACTTGTTACTGTAATCACACAAAGGATTCAATAACACTGTATCCACATTGCTGCCGAGCTACCATGTTTGATTGTGTTTGCATGATTTCAGAGTCAGGTTTTTGGAAAGCTTCAGTTCTAAGTACCTGTAATCCCCAGAGAGATTTAATAACATGGTGCCCACATCACTCCCAAGTTAACATGATTAAATGTGTTTGTATGATGAGCAGCACCTCTCTCTACAACTAAATACTGAGGAAATTTTAGAGGTAGTTTCACTGGAAAATTTAAATTTTTATGGGAGACGATACACTCCACTGCTAACCACCATTGTGCAATGCCAAGCATTGTGCAACTGTGACACATCTATCCAGCCTCAAAAAACAGTAAACAAGCTAAACAGACCTCTGGCCAATCACAATGAGTACACTTTAAAGTTTCTCCTGTGATTTTCAGCACAGAATGAGACCATGCTACTCTCCAGTGTCACTAGAATACAGACTTAACACTTCAAACTTTAAATCATTGAAAGAGCCCGGAAGTGCAGTGAATAATCAACTTAAATAGCAATAAAAGCTGAAAGTACAGAAAGCCTTAAAATAGGCAAGAATGCATAATTTAGCAGTTTAAGTGCAATGGCAAAAACAATAGTACTCTAAATGATGTAAAATGCTCTTTGCTCCTTCAATCTCTATAAAGCCGAATAACAGAACTGGTTTCAGTCTACTTCCTAATAAGCAGTATTAACCCAGATATTTATGATTATTAACCCAGATATTTATGATTATTAACCCAGATATTTATCATTTCACTATATTTGCTCTTTTCTTACCCTGGATAGAACCCACAGCAGTTAGATGTAAAAAAAAAAACAAAACAAAGTTGGCTAAGGTCCCTGAAAAGATTATCAACCAAACTGGAACCAGGCCACTCACTGAAGTCCCATGCAAACTGCCCTATCATGGGACCCAATGTCCTTCTGTTCCTTGTCTCACCATAACCAAAACAGTCACATTAATCCCAAGCTGGATCTAAAAATCAATTTTCAGGCTTTCTGGTGACTGGTAATCTTGAGGAATGCTGCAAGATAATGACCATATATTTGTTTTCTCACCAGGAACAAATCAAAATAAATAATTCCAAACTGATTCATGGGAAGCATTTCCTAGGTTTGCAAGTGATTGGTAGCCTAGTCTCAGATGTTGCAGATTTTAAAGGTAAGATGGCAAAAAAAAAAAAAAAAAAAGATTAACTCTGAAATTTAGAGTGTTTATGAAGTGAGTGGGATGGTATGAAAAAAAAGGATAACAAACTTTAACGGGTCTACTTTATATAATAGAAAGCTGATTCCAACGAATGCAAATCCATCGACACAAATACATCGAACCGCGAAATAAGCAAACTCACAAAACCACGAAATTACCACAAAATTAGAAATGTGGAAGTGTTTTGGGTGGCCCGTCTGAGCTACAGATCTGTAAGGTAAGTGTGCGATAGTTACGGTCATTAGGGTGTGGGTTCAGGTAAGTGCATAGATAGGTAATGTAATATGGGTAATGTATTTAACATTTAGTGTAAGGTTTGAGGTAGGTGTTTGGTTAGTGCATGTGTGTTGTTTATTTTGTTTGGGTATAGCTCCGTAGGGTAAGTGTGCAGTAGTTACGGACCTTAGGGTTAGGGAGGCGTTAAGGAGAGTGCATAGATAGTGGTGTATGTGGGGTTTAGTGTAGGGTTAGAAGTAGGGTTTTGGTTGGTGCATGTTTGTGGTTTATTTATTTTGTTTGGGTCGGTAGTGTGTTTCAGGCGGTTGGGTTGGCCGAGTATGACAAATCGGTATTTTGAGTTTTGCAGTTTTGTGAGTTCGCTCATTTCGCGGTTCGATGTATATGTGTCGATGGATTTGCATTCGCTGGAATCAGCTTTCGGTTAATTAAAGTAGACCCAACTTTAACAGTCTAAGGGGAAGGCTAAGACAGATAGCTAGACTGAGTAAATGACATGAGTCTGGGTGGAACATCCAAAGTTAAATTTATAGTAGCTAGGCAGCTAAACATAGGAATGGGAGGGATGGGTGATAAAAATCAAATGCAATCTGACAACAGTGGAGTCACACAGCAATTCAGCTAAATAACAGTCCTGCTAAATAGCTGTGGCTAAATAAGAAATCATGTTTATCAGCTCTTTTCAATAATTAACAAGATTGGATGCCTTTTCAAGCAGTGAATGGAAAATTAACACTTTTCTGACTGACTCTAATAGAGAACTTTTAAAACTCAAGTCAAAAACAAACTTTGAGGTAAAGCAAAATTAAAAATAAAACAACCTGTAATATAAGAAAATAATAATAATAGCTATAATAATAATAATAATAATAATAATGTTAATTGATGTGTCCAAACCTTAAATGAATAAATACAATCCAAATTCAAATGTAGTCAGACAACAGAAAAGTCACACACTTTGTCTAAAAAATGAAGTGTGTGTGCATGGGGGGGGGGGGTTAGATTCTCTGTGGTCAGAGAAAACACTTGGAAAATGGGCAGAATCAGTAGGAGCTAGACACACTATTAAGAGAAACGGTCCAGTATACACTCCAAGCAAAATGCGGAAGGTCACCACAGCTTGATACTTTAAGCGAAATGTGCAGTCCAGATAAGGAAAATAGGATATGTATACACATTTCAAATGGAATAAACATCTGTCTTTGGCTGAACTGAACAGAGTAACGTATATCCTTTCAGAAGATATTTATTGAGTCTTACCATAAAATCCAAGTTGTTATGCTAAGGAAAGAAGTCGGAGAAGAAAAGGAAAATGAGGAACACTTATGTGGTACTGAGCCTTATATAACTGGAAAACTTTACATCAAACCCAAACTGGAGAATGAACAGTCTTCAGCAGGGTGTTAATGCACAGGTAATGCCCACAAAAATATAGTATATCAAGCTGCCTTGAAGCGTGGACAGTCTTATTTCTTTTATTTGTTTACAGCTTGTTTACCAAGATAGTCAATTGGGCCTAGAAGAGTCCATTTTCAATGGAGTCCCAGGGAGAAAAGCTCCATAAAAACAGTACACAATGAAAATAATGTGTTCACATTTTGTAATACAGGTCCAAGAACAAAAGTATTACATAGTATAAACATTTACAAATATTTACAGTTTCCAGTCAAATTCAGATAAAAATAAGAAAAACATTACTAAATATTCACAAACAGATTAGTTAACACATTGGAAATATAACAGTAGTGTCAAAAGAGCATCACATGGTATCTTAACACCGTTATAGCAGGATAGGGGGATAAGAGGTGTTAAGTGTTGATGTAAGAAAATAGGGACAGTAAGAAAAAGTAATGTAAAAGTAAATAAGTGAAGAGAACGGTGGTTAAGAAGCAGTGTAGCTCAGTATGATGAATGAGAACAGAGAGTGAGGGAGAGTGAGAAACAGGGAATAATGTAGAGGGGAGTCATGTGGGGTGAGAGCAGGAATATCTCCAGAGGGATGAGAGATGGGAATAAAGCAAGATCTTAAAGGTAGAGTGGTTGTGGGTAGTACAAATAAGTGGTGGCAGGGAGTTCCAATGGTGTTGCTAGAGAAAAGATTAATAGATGTTTGCCTGGTGGGCAAGCAGGCTTCTGCAGTTCAAGCAGATTCTAGTTATTGGATCTTAGAAGTCTATCAAGCAGATGCATTTTGAGAGACGAGGCAAAGGAGGGGCAGAGAGAGAGAATGAAGATGGGTTTGTGAGCATGAGTAAGTTGAATATAGGTAAGATAGTTGGGCAGTTTTAGCCAATTTAGTTTGTGTAGGGCATTGCAGTGGTGGGAGGAGGATTTGTAGCCGGTAGCGGACTTAGACATTTTGTTATAATAGGAAGATAGTTTTATCTTTAGAGAAGACTGAAGGTTAGTAAGAAGTGGGGAATCATATAAGAGGGAAGGAATGAGGTAGGTAGTAGAGAGAACAAACTTACTAGAGGGATTGGGATAGCAGTTGTGGCGGTAAAGCATACCAAGTTTCTGGTGGGGTTTATTTATATTACCTTGTAGGTGGGTATCAGATTTTAACTGCTTGTCTATAAGGACTCATAGAAGCTTAGCATTGGATACTACCTCGAGAGAGGCATTATTTTGGCTAGTAATGGAGAATGAGTTTTTGTCTATAATGGTATTTTTTGAAGGAGTAGATATGATTTTAGTTTTTGATGCATTGAGTGCTAGGTGGTTATCTAACATCCAGCACTCATCAGAAGAGAAGGCATCTTGAGTTAAAAGAGGCAGAGGTGGAAGTGTCGGAGCAGATGACTGTAAAATCATCTACGTGTTAGATAAGTTTAGCATTAGGAATGCTCTGGTGGAAGTCAATTATGAAAATGTAGAACAAAGCCTTCTTGGATTGAGTGGTTTGTTAGAATGGAGATGGTGAAGGCGATGGCATCAGCAGCTGTTTCTAGGAAGTAGGAAGGAAGGTCAGCAGGGGTCATTTGAGCATGGGTTCAGTTTCTGAAGGAGTTTTTTTATGGTGGAGATAGGAATAGGTTTGATAGTGAAGGGAGGGGATTGGTAGGTCGTAGTGTTGGGGAGGAAGAGATAGGAGGAGGTGGAAGTAAAGCTTTGTTGGGGAAAGATTTTGTTAGTTTGGATATAGAATCAATAAAGAAGGAGTTAAATTGGGTGGCTAAGGACAGGTTGGAGGCATTCAGATCAGGGAAGGGGTTGTCACTTTTGTCAGGATTGGGGAAGGTGGTGATACCATTCCAGAATTTTTTAGGGTTAGTATTGTGGTTATTTTGAAGTATGGAGAAGTAGGATCCATGGTCAGATGCAATAAGTTTTTTTTAACTTTGTTGCGAAGTAGCTTATATTCGTTCACGGTGGTAGGAGTTTCATATTTCTGGTAGTTTTTCCAGGCTTTGTCACAGAGATGCATGACGGTTGTAATTTCTTTCGTTAACCATGGGACAGTATTACTTTTAATTCTTTTGTTTCTGGAGGGAGCAAAGTTATTTAACAGGTCTATGAATGTAGTATTGAAGTAGGCAACAGCATTATCTAGGGAGAGGATTTTTAGAGGGCTCCAGTTTATGTGTTTTAGACAGTTAGAGAAGGTTTCAAGGTTGACATTTTTTAGAGAGCATGTAGAGAAGTAAGTGTGGGACAGTTGTAAGGAGGAGGGAAGGTGATGAATGTAAGAGGGAAGATAATCACTAAGAGAGTCAGGAAGGGTATGACTATCAGAGATATAATGGGGGTAATAAACTAGAATCCAGTCAAGAGTACTACCAGAGGAGTAGTGCTTGGAGGGCCTGGTAGCAGAGTTGATTAGTTGTGTGACGTTATATAGGTTTAGGTTTTGGGAGGTTGCAGAATATTGAATTCTGGTCCAGTTAATATCAACGTCACCAAGGATTATGGTCTCATTGTTAATGCTGGAGGAGAACCAGGAGAGGATATCCTCAAGAATGGGGATATTGTTTCCAGGAAGAATGTAAAGAGCGGCTATGCATATATGTTTGTGTTTATTCATCTGTAGCAGGGCCAGAGTTACTTCGGCATTGGCAAATTGGGGTATGGGTTTAGTATAGGGAGTAACTGAAAGAGAGGAACAGTAGAGAAGAGCTACTCCACCACCTTTCTTACGGATCCTGTCTTTGCTAATGATATTATAGCTGGGGGAGTGATTCTGCGGTCTTTAATGTGGGCTTTTAGCCATGATTCAGAGATAGACAAGATGCCTGGGTGGTTATGGAGCAGCCATGCATGGAAGTTAGGAATTTTGTTACATATTCTTTGTGCAGTCAATGTAGCAAAAAGAAAGCATTTGCAGGTTGAGGGGGGAGTAAGTAGGGGTGAGTTTGACTGCTGAGAGGGAGAAGTGCCGGGGTTAGGGTGAATGTTGCCAGAGGGAAGGATGGTAATAAGTTGACGGATGTGGGAAAAGAGGAATTTAGAGTGCTTAGTGTCAGGTTTGAGAGTCATGTAATGTGTTGTAGTAGTGTTGTTTGGGATTGGAGAAGATTAGCTGTGGACAGAAATAAGTTTATAAGGGAAAAGGTGGCAGTTATTGAAGAGGCAGAGGTAGGGCGATATGAAGGTTGTGGAGTGTTTGTCGTATATGGGGTATGGAAAGTTTGTTTGAAAAGGGGGAGAGCGATTAGTATTAGGAGGACTGGTGAAAAGGTGAAGGGAGGATAGGGAGAGAAGAAGAAGTGTTAGAGGTACAAGGAGATAGGTTTAGAAGCGTAATGGTGTATCAGTATTTGTAGATTTAGACGGATATATCGTTGAATGGGGAGGAGAATGGGAAGGTGATTAGTAAAGCTCATTCAAACGTTGGTAGTAGCTTACGGGAAGTGGGGGGAAGGAATTAGAGGGCTGGAACTAGTAGGAAGGGGGGCGGGCGAGTATCATATG
>NC_056725.1:1643872007-1644012007 GCF_019279795.1 Protopterus annectens | reverse complement strand
AACAAACTCAGGGATCCATTTGGTTATTGGGTCCTGGCAGCAATCGAATGCTCAGATACATCCCTTCACTATCAGCCAAGCACCCTAGCTTCAGTAACTGCAGTCTAGCAACGCAGAAGGACAGCTGCAATTCTACTACATTGCTATTTTACTCTCTCTCTCCTGCTCTACATAAAAAAAGAAATTGAGAAAGAAAAGAAATGCAATCATAAGGGGCTGTCTCTATGACCTTAGGTAACTCTTAGTCAGACAGTGGCTTGACATGCCAGTTTTACTGACACACACTGTAATGTCCCTCCACACCTCCCTCATCATTCTCACACTGCTCGGTGTGTAAAGTTCTTTCTGGCTTGCTAGACATTTACATACACAATACTAACAACAACAACAACAGCAAAATAAATAAATAAACAAACATACAAAGGCACAAGCAGTGACCCTGGCAGAATTAGATTTAAGGGTCCCATCACATTATTGTACCTCACAATCTTATTTACAGCCACTCAGACCAGTCCATGCCCACCAAGACAACAAAATTCAGATGAAGTTTCACTGCAAAACAAAAAAAAAGTAAACGTAATAGAATACTAAAACATGCGCAGTCTTTCCAAATTTATAGTTCACTTACATACTCCCATCAACACCTCCTCTGCCTTATAGGTATACCACTGGTCATACCAAGCAGTGAGAAAGTTGCACCATTTAGTTAATGTCACACAACACTCTCGTTTTTTAGTTTTTTCTCTTTTTTTGGTTTTGTTTTTTGTTGCCTCAGACACCAAACCACACAAAGCAGAACAGGGTCCAGCTCCTAAAAGACAAAGAAAGAAGAGCAGGAACGAGACAGCAGTTTAGGACCAGAAGTGCAGTTCTCAGCATATTTCCACAGGTACAGAGGTATTAGAAATTCCTTTAAATCAAGGAGAAGATAAATTGGGAGAAAAAGATGAATATTTAGAAACTTTTACTGAAGTCCTTAATGAGGAAGGCAGGGTGAGATTAGCTCATACAGTAAGTAGGAACTACAACAACCCCTTACATCAAAGGTCATCCGTTGTGGGAAGTCTAATAGTACCCAACGCAATGCCCATAGACACACCTAACACTCGGTCCTTTCCATTACTACCAATAGCTCCCTCAGTGTGTGTGTGTGGTGGAGCTCTTCATTAACACAAGATCATAACAATAGTAACACAAACTACATGGACAACAACACTAACAATAAAATACAGGGCTCAGTTATAACCACCCATATATATCACAAACAGTAAAATAAAAAAAGGTTTGTTAAGGTGATTTCATAGATATCTTTAATCTCATAGATGCTACGGATACACAGAGAATCATCAACACTGACATAAAAGGATTCAAAGACGTCATAGAAGCCCTTGTGGTCCTGGGCAGATGAAAACCAAGAAACGTAAGGATAAAGTCATGGGACAACTTGGTAGTGGAAGTTCATACATTACATGGTAGTGGTTATAGAAACGTACTCTCGCATGGCTATCATTATGCCCAATCATTACAAGGGACAATGTCATGATTTTACTATGACCAAAGGTTCAGGAAGCTAAAGGCAAAACAGCTCAGTAAAAATAAGAGGCAGGCATGGAGACACCTGTCTCTTGGTAACAGTGGGAAACAGAAATGTGAATCCTGCCAACATGTGGAATACTCAACTCCCAATGGCAAGTCCTGCTGGGCTTTGAATTCTGGCAATTGTGGATGCCCTGCATGTAGATTCTCCCACATTTGCAATGATTGTGTTAGGAGACTCGCCATCATAAGATGTTGGCAGAAACACCCAAAGGGCTTCCTCACTTCAATTCAATTCCAGAAAAGAAAACAATTCAGTTAGGAGGCTGTCCTGACCTGGAAGAAAACTTACTTTTGTGGCTCCAATTGAGCCTGACATTTTTGCAGATTCAGATAAACCATAAAGGAATCATTCTCTCATTAATATTGCAGTACTCAATGAACTCCTAAAGAACTATTCTGACCAAACAGTCATAAATTTTATTATTGAAAGCGTCAACTTGGGCTTCTCCATAAGGTTCAACACTGAAAACACACATTCACATACAAGAATGTATCAACAAAAGGGAAGGAACACATAGTTCAGTCCCTCATTAAAAAAGAGATTCAACAAGGACAGATCGAGGGACTATTTCATGCAAGCTCATTTGAACCATTCATCACCCCCCTGGCATGGTTCTAAAGAAGAAACCAGGTGAGCATTATTTTATAAACCATGTATCCTATCCAGAAGGACTATCAGCCAATGATGGCAAAGATAAAAAAGACTGGAGAGTATGTTATCCTCGACAGATGTTGCAGTAGCCATCATAGAAAGAATCAGGGATCTCTGACTTGCAAAAATAGACATATACTTTGTTTTTCACCTTTTTCCCATCTGCTCCCAGGACTGGCACATACTAAGCATGGAGTTCAATGAGATGTATTACTTCAATACAGGTGTGACTATGGGGTGATCTGTGCTTTGGTTGCTTCAGTAAGGCAAACCTTTGGTGCTGGAAACAGTTGAACCTGCTCTTTCTCAAGCGTCAATACCTTGATGATTTTTTGATCATGACAGAGGGGGAAGTGCAAACCAAGGAAGGTCTCCAGGCATTTATTAAGTTATACAATTCATTAGGTGTTCCCTTAGAGGAAGACAAAGTAAGAAACACTACTTGAATTGTTAACATTTTTGGGTATTGAGATAAACTCCTCATACTGTTGTTTTCATCTGCTGAAAGAGAATATTAAAAAGTCATCAGCGCTATGAACTACTTAGTGCACACTGCAGTGCTTAGGATATTAACCATCTTTTTCCATCTTATCTTTAAATCTGCAACATCTATTGCAAGACTGCCAGTTATTGGAGAGCCACATTCTGCCTCTCAGGAGTCATCTTGGGATTAGTGCTTCTGTATTCTATTGGTGAGAGAAAGAGCAGAGGAACATTATTTCATGGAGACTGCTAATCACCAGGAAGCCTAATAACTGCTTCATAGGTGGTAGCTTGGAATCTGTGCCTATATTCTGATCCTGGTGAGAGAAGGAGCAGAGTGTATTGATTCCTGACTGTTTCTGGTTGAGCAGTGAGTGTCTGTGCTTGACATTCCTGATTGGTCTGCTTGCTATTCAAGGCCTCTACCAGGAAAAGGCTAAAACAAGCCTACAAAACCTTGCATCATCTGGAAAAAGACTATGGATCACCAAGCAGGCTGTGGCCTGCTTCTTATCTTAGGATTGTCATTCTTGACAAGTTAAGTCTGTTTTCAGTAAGTGCTGATTGATTTGTTTCCAACTTCAGAATACCTGTCTAAATACATCATTGTCATATTTTCAGGGTCTACTTATTAGTTTCCCTTGAAGTGTTTGTTAGTGTTCTCTATAGACACAGACACCTTGATTGACATTTTTTCTGTAAATGCACAATTCAAACTTAACCAGTACCTAGGTGAACACAGGATAACTAGTTTGTATTGACAACAGTGATCCCAGAGTTGTAAACTGGATACTCTTGACATTGTTTTATATTCTCACTCCAACTGTCTAATCAATACAAATGGTCGCTGTCATAGCAAATACTTTCCCACTATCTCCATTACCAGCTTATTGGATATGTATATCCTGAGGCAATGCAGAAATTGCCTCATGTTTACTGACAATCAATTAATTATCAAACAAACTGATATTGTATGTGAGAGATTTATTTACAAAATGCCACTGGAGGCAAAGCTCTCACATAAAAGTACTCCAATTGTCAATAGGGTTGACAGTGGTACACATGCTGCAGCCATCACACACAAATCAAAGAAGAAATATAGACCCACATATGCTGAGGCACTTAAATGTAACCTTCCTAAACCCCAAAGACCTCTTACATGAAGTACTCATAACAAATACCTTCAGCAGCCCTGAATGCACTCTTTAAAAACAACACCCACATCAACACATACAGTCACATCTAATGGAGCCTCTATTTATAAGCCCATAAGGCAAGCCACCAAACAATTCAACATTATGGTCATTGGAGACTCCATTATGAGACACACTGATGTCCCTCTCACCAGGTTCAGTAAGGAGAAAGTCAAGGTCAGGTGCTTATCATGGGCTAGGATCAGCCACATTATGCATGCACTCAGGTCATTGGACAACAGGTGCCAGTATGACTCAGTCATAGTCCATGTGGGTGTAAATGACCTGAGACGTACCTCCCTAGACTATGTGAAGACAGACATCATGGAGCTCTTGGAATATGTGTCCCAGGCTGGTATGAGCCTAGCACTGAGCAGCATTTTACCTTCACCAAGAGTGATGCCAAAATATAAGCAAAAGATAAATGATTTTAATAACTGGCTTAGTTTCTGGTGTCATTCTAAGGGGTGCAATATTTGTCAGCATGGAAGGAGATGGTCAACAGACCATGCTGCTTTGCCAGGGGTGGTCTGCACCTATACCCTCTAGGCTTTGGAATATTAGCTAAAACATTGTCTTCCTCCACAGTGCCTTTTTCAGGCAATGCCAAACTGAAAGTACTTCCGACATAGCAAATAAAAACTAAAAAAATCTAAAGGTATTACTGCTCAATGATAGGAGTCTAAACAAAAAAAAAATCCACACCTTAGAAGCTCTCCTCAGCCTAGAGAATGCTGACTTCTCTGCAGTCACTGAGAAATGGTTTAAAGCCACACAGAGCACATCAATAATGCAAGGTTATAATGCCTTCCACACATTTAGGTCAGTTACTACACAGACAGGGACTAATGGTGATGGTGTCTTCATTTACATCAAAAATAAATATACCTCAAGGCTGGTGAAAACAGGACAATGCACTTGAGCTGATACATGTTCAAATCACCATAGGCAAAATCCAATACAGCTTCATTGCAAGCTATTGGTCCTCTTCTATGACACAGGAATACCCATACCCTGTATTTAAACTTATTGGAAACACTCACCATCCAACCCAATACCATATTCATGGGTGACTTTAATTACTCCACTATTAACTGGGAATCCTATATGAAAGCTAACATAAAAGCACAGAGATTTCTGGATTTTGTAAACACAAACTCCCTGGACCAGATTGATAACACACCAACAAGGGGTGCAACCATACTGGATCTGGTCATCACTAATATGGGAGAGTGCTGCACACGCCCTAGTGTAATGTCTTCTCTGGTAAGTGCAGATCACAGAACGGTCTCTTTTGAAGTAAAAATAAAACCTGGATCCTCAGCTAACTGTAGAATATTCATGAACTACCCTAAAGCTAACTTCCTGCTATTAAGTGATAAACTGGAAACATTTGAAAACCCCATAAAGCCTGAGAACACTGCAGCATATGCAGAACTGTTCACAGAAACCCTATACAAGCACTTTAATAGCTGCATAGAGGAAGCTTCACCAACCAGGAAGAAGTGCATAACTAATTCAAAAACAAGCCGACCTGGTGGAATTACAAAGTCAATAGGCTGTATAACAGAAAGAAGAAAATCATGGCAAAAATTTGGAGGTTCAGCACCCAGCAGGATAAAATAACTCTCATCAAACTAAACAAACAACTCAGAGGACAAATAAAGTCTTCCAAGGTGAAATAGGATGTAAATTTGGCCTTCTAGGCCAAGGACAACCACAAGGCATTCTTTAGCTATGTCTGAGACCTCAAAGGCAATACACAATTGTGTGCAGAGCTCATTGTAAATAGAGCCACCTCTACTGAGCCAGAAGATATATCAAACCTATTAGCCAACAATTTCAACTCCAGATTTACCCCTCTCTCCCTCTCAACCTTCCTTGGAAAATAACATCAATTATAACTCCCCTTGCTATTACTAGGGAACAGGTCCTTAATGATCTCTCTAAGTACAAGACAACTGCATCAGTGGGTCCAGATAATATCCCAGGATGCCTTGTAAATAGCATGAAACATAACCTATCAGGGCCTCTGGAATTACTATTTAACTGTAGCCTCCAAACAGGCTTCATGTCTCATGAATGGAGAAAGGCAACAGTCATCCCTCAGCACAAGGGTGGGCCATCTACAGACCCTGCAAACTACAGACCCATAAGTCCCACTAGTCTTATATGCAAAGTCATGGAAAGAATTTTCATTGAAATTATCAGTAATGATATAGTAAACCTCCAGACATGGCGACCAACTCAGTTTGGTTTCATCAAGGGCAGGTCATGCCTACTCAGCCTGGTGGACTTCTTTGAGAAAGTCACCAGAGCAATGGATGGGGGCAAAATGGTTCACATGGCCTACCTTGATCTTGCCAAGGCATTTGACACAATACCCTACTTTGGCATTGTTGACAAACCCAAGAGGTTAGGTACAAACCCGTATGTCACCTGGTGGATAGCCAGCTGTCTCACAGATAATACCCAAAAATTTAAAATTGGGTAGTCCACCTCTACAAAGAGGCCAGTCACACATGGAGTCCCTCAAGGATCAGTCCTTGGACCGCTCCTTTTGACATTTACTTCTCTGAAGTCAAGGTCAATGTCAGTGGTCTCTGACTGACTAAATTTGTGGATGATTGTAAATTAGGAGCTGCCATTGAATCTCACACTGACACAAATGTTCTACAGGAGGGGCTGACACAGACAAATAACTGGTGTAAAAGCCATGGACTAAAACTAAATGTCAAGAAATGGATAATAGTATCCTTTGAGAAGGCATCCAACCATGGTAATTATCATACTGAAAACACACCCCTTAGAGTTGACCCAGTAGTCAGGGACTCGGGGACACACATAGATAGTAATCTAGCCTTTGGCCATCATGTGTCGACAGTAGTGAGCAAATTATTCTATGCTTCACAACTTGTAAACAAAGGTATGGTATCTAGGTCCAAGGAAGTCATTGTTCCACTGTATTTGGCATTCATCAGACCTATCACTGAGTACAGTGCCCCCTTTGGTATGTACCTAAACAGCCAAATCCAAAAAATGGAACATCCACAGAGGTTCCTCACTAAAAGAATACAGGGTGTGAGTAAAGTATCATATGTAGACCACTTCAAGGCCCTATCCCTGTATTCTGTCTCCTACAGGCTGTTGAGGGGAGATCTATGTCGGGCATACAAGGCATTGTCAGGCCCCCACTCTGATGGACCTTCTGCATATCAGCAAAACAAACATCATAAGAATTACCCATTCTAAAGACTTAAACCTTGCCTGTAATATAAATAGGACCTGCTGGAGAGACAATTATGTATCCCAGAGACTACCACATCTCTGGAACAGGTTCCCCATCCATGTGAAGCAGATTTCTTCCCTAACCCAATTCAAGTGTAACTTGGGCAATTGGATAGGGACAGGAAATTCATCCCTGGCTTGGCACCTATGTCTCTAATGGACACACGCAACCTGTAAATGGTTTATCTCCCAGGCTCCTGCTTGTAAATGTTTCATCTTCTAAGCCCCTGCTTAAACTTATCAAGGGTATCAAAAATTGTCAGAGATTTGGGGTGCATGGCTCAGCTTAAAAAATGCCCTTATGGTCTTTAGCCTAGTAAACACCTATGAGGCTATGAATCTATCAAGTCATGAAGCTTTTGGGTCTCCTTAACTTTGCATGCCAAGGTACAGCCCCGGGTAGAATGTTTATCAGGTTAGTAGGAGACCTTTTAAGAAGAGGTTGCAAGAAGCATAATATGGTCATGATTAACAGCAGAGTCAGTGTGAAGACCTTATACTGTGGTCTAACTTTTACCTGGATTAAACTCGTCTTCATTTTGACAAGTCAACTGGATATTAAATGAAAACCTTTAATTTTCCACCAGTGATTCTGGTTACCATGACATGGGAGGATACTTCAGTGGTCAGTGGCCAATACAACCATGGACAAAAAAAAATAAAAATAAAAAAGATTCTACGCAAGGAGGCGGGACATCACATTGTTTAGAGATTTTCCCAATATGGGTTTCTATGTTATGGCAGGACTAGTTCAGAAACAAGCATGTAATATTCAAATCAGGTAACAAAGCAGTAGATGAGATACTTAGTAAAATGCCTTCCAGAAAGTTTTGTGTCAACTCTGTTTTAGGGTTTTTAGCTCTCCTTTATTTGAAGATCAACATGTTTTACATTACAGAGCATATTAATGGATGAAACAAATTAGTTGATTCACTTTATTGATTGCAAGTTCAGCAATTTAAAATGCTGGCTCTACAACCCAATCCCAGAAAGAATATGGATGAATGGAGAAGGATAACATCATCTTGGTTTTGGAACTCATAGTCTAAAATCACTAGGAGAGAATACACCTCAGCAGCTAAACATTTTGCTTATTTTTTCCACAGCTTAGGAATGCTAGACTATGAATGATATATAGTACTCTACTTACTGTTCTGTAATCACATAGGCCTTGCTCCAGGTACACCAAGGATTACTCTATCAGCCTTAAGTTTATTTGCTAAAGCATGTGAAGTTCTGACTACTAAGCAATGGGCAGTTGCCACAGTGTTTAAAGTGTGGGTCAAGGAGAAGATCTCTGGCCATGACATAAGATGTCTTATAGGTTCAGTATTATTAAGATCCAAGTTGCTTAGTTTGCATTCCTCATCTGACTCATATTACAATTATTGCCTCCTGGCCACTTTATCCTCTCATTTTTACTTTGGTGCTCTTAGAGTCAGTGAATTCATTGGAAGTCTTAAGTGAACAGGTGTAGTTTACATACAGGAGGCTGTTCAAATCTGGATTCCCAGATTCGAAACAAACCAGTGAGGTCATGGACATCGAAGCAATGACAATCTCACATGCCAAGTTTCATAGGATAGCACACTTGCTATTATTCCCACATTCAAACATTACCAATAATGTATTTGGCATTCGGGAAGGGTGGAAAACTACCAGCATCAATCTTCCCAACAGTGAGTACTAAGACACTTGAGTATTTGCTCCAATCAATACACCCCCCAACTCATTCAGAACTGGCTGAGTCTCTGACATAACTGCCTCAAGTCAGTTCACTGAAGTTCTCAGGAGGTTAGGAAGGTGGTCCTCCAATGCTTACTTAAGAGCCATACATCTTTCCAACCACAGCTAATTTCACAAAAATGTTATTTGCTTCCAGGAATAAAGAACATTTCCATTTTTGGTAACTCCTTCATTTTGCAAGTCCAGGCTAGCTCTTCAGTCTGACCCAGTGGCTTAAACCATTATTTACACCAAGCCAGCTCTGAAGTAATTAGAAAAGGAATGCCTGGGTTACTATGGAGGCATCTACTCCCTCACCTCCAGCAGTATGTTCAACAAGCAGGATCTCATCACACAATTTTTATTTATGCCGGTTGGAATGATTTAGGTTTTATACCCAAGACACCACAAGTATACTGCATCCTACATTATTTAATGACAGTTAGACAGTCTTACCCCCAAATACCCATAGCTTGGTCAACTATTGTTCCAAAACAAACTGGACAGGAACCTTCAACCCACATGCAAATGGTTAACCACAGAGTATCAACAGCATGCCCTTTGTCAGGCATATCAGTGTTTGATCATTATGAGCTATATGACAAAGATGCAGTCTGGTTTAAAAAAAGATGGAATCCATTGGTCGGATGTTGGTTCAGACTTATTCAACTTAAACTTATCCTTGTTTTTAAATGAGCAATTGTCAAGAGGGCAGCAAACATGCCCGGTGTAAATCATACTTATTGGTATAATGGTCATGGCCATGGAACGTATTATTATGGAACTTATAAATAAAGATACTGACAACACTGGACCCCACCCAGTTTGAGTTTGTGAAGGGCTGATCTTGTCTCCTGAACCTGATTGACTTATTTGAATTAGTCTCCAAAGCCGTGGATGAGGGTAAGGCAGTCCACACAGCCTATCTGGACCACGCCAAGGCCTTTGACACCATCCCCCACTCTGGAATCATAGATAAACTTACTAAGCTGGGCATTAATCCCTACATCACTCGATGGGTTGCCAACTGGCTTACTGACAGAACCCACACTGTAAAAGTAGCTGACTCCAAATCCAGCTCCAGACAAGTGACAAGTGGCGTACCTCAGGGTTCAGTCCTGGGACCGCTCTTCTTTGGCATCTACTTCTCTGAAGTACAGGCCAACACTAAGGGACTCTGGCTAACAAAGTTCGCAGATGACTGCAAACTGGGAGCCATTAGTGAATCCCCAAATGATGTGGATGTTCTACAAAAGGGCCTTACAGAAACTGATGCTTGGTGCCAGAGCCATGGGCTCAAGCTTAATGCCAAGAAATGTATAGTTATCTCCTTTGGGAAAAAAACATGTACTCATGAATTACCACATAGGTGGCAGTACACTAAACACCGAAAGTGTGATAAGAGACTTAGTGACACAGGTGAACAGTGGTCTCACCTTCGATAACCACATCGCCACAACAGTCAGGAAATCCTTCTATGTGGCACACCTCATCACTAAGGGCTTTTTATCCAGAAAAAAAGGTCATTGTTCCACTGTACTCATCCTTCGTTAGACCCATTATAAGGTATAGTGACCCATTTGGTATGTACCTCACAAAATATTTGCAACAGCTGGAAAGGCCGCAGAAATACCTCACTAAGAAAATCAGAGGCCTAGGGACACATGTGGATAGTGGTCTCACCTTCAATAACCACATCGCCACAACAGTCAGGAAATCCTTCTATGTGGCACACCTCATCATTAAGGGCTTTTCATCTAGAAAAAAGAGGTCATTGTTCCACTGTACTTATCCCTCATTAGACCCATTATAAAATACAACGCCCCATTTGGTATGTACCTCTCAAGACATCTGCAGCAACTGGAAAGGCTGCAGAAATACCTCACTAAAAGAATCACAGGCCTAAAGCAGATGCCCTATGCTGACCGCCTTAAAAATCTCCAGCTATACTCTGTCACATATAGTCTACTCAGAGGCAATTTCTGCTTAACATAGAAGGCCATGTCAAACCCAGAGCTGTTGGACATGCTACACTTAAAGAAATCCCAATCCCTCAGAGCCACACGCTTCAGGGATCTAAACCTTGTCATCACAATAAACAAAACATGCTGGAGGGATAGGTTTCTGACCCAGAGACTCCCCAGACTCTGGAATAGACTGCCCATACATGTCAAGCAGAGCACCTCCTTGGCCCTCTTCAAAAGGAACCTTGATGATTGGATGGGAGAAAGGAAATTCACCCCGGGGATCACTTCAGTCACCCTGCTAGACAGGGGACCAGGGAAGTAAATATTCTGGGAAGAAATAGCCAGGAAATTGATATGGCTAGGCTTGTATAGGCCCTAGGGCCGATAACCTAGTACCAACCTACGAACCTATGAACTTATATATATATCAGATGTAATTAACAGGCAGTTTCTTCCCAATAAGTTACTTATAGGATATATAAGTTTTATATAAGAAACAGGGGGAAGGGATAGGGTGAAGCAGCCATGTGGGTGGCTCTTTATTTATTATATATTTATTTATGTAGTGACATTTGTTGGCCGGGAAAGTCCGACTGAGTGAGGAACGCATTTTCAGTTGCAGCCCAGGGAGAAAAGCTCCAAACAAATATAGACATTAATAAGCTTTACAGTTATGTGTATACATACATACATACATACGTTAATAGATTTAAAACAATTTATCATGTGGATGAAAAACAATTTACAGTAGATTGTAAACAGTTTAATCTAAGTTCAAGGTTAAGAATTATACATTACTAGATTAGCAGACAAAGTCATACATAAACATAATGTACACTACTTTTGTTTTGTAGGTATAAAAGAATAAAAAGTTTTAATTATGGGTTGTAAGGCAGAGAAAAGAGAGTATGATAATAAAGACAGAAGTATATGTAAAGATTATTGAAAGAAATTATGTACGGGTTAGGATGGTAACATGATAGATATTCTATAAGATATAGGAGCGTATCATAGTGAGAGATTCACAAAGGAGAAGCAGGTATAGTAGGTAAGGAGATGTACTGGAAGTATTTCAGGAATTGGAAAGAAGGCATAAGAAAACAGAAAATAAGTAAAGAAGAAGAAGCAGGGGAGGGAAACAGAAGTAGTTAAGGGAGATAATAGAGAGATTGGAATTAAGTATTGCAGCCTTTAGTTAAGGAACAAGGGCAGACGTCAGTGTTGAGAAAGTATTTTTTTAATGTAAGTCAGCCCCCCCTACTGTTTACACTTTCCTCCTTTTTACATGGACTGGTAACTGACAATTATACAATGACCCCCATTAATATTCGAAAACGTGCACGCTGATTGGCCAGCGTGCCTGTTGTAAATCCCACGGGTCTATATTATATCCTCGAACGCTGAAAAAAGTGAACGCTGGTTGATCGAAATTATTTTCACGAAACTGCAAAATATCGAAGCAGCAGAAACTCGAATTTTTTCCTAGGGAAAGAATTTGGTTGTCCGTTTCTGTTGCTTCGCTATTTTCAGTGTTATGGTGGAAAGTTACCAGTCGGATTCAGGTAAGTGTGCGATTGTGTGGATGTGAGTGTTAGAGTGATTTAGATGAGTTAGGGTTAGGGCTCGGGTGAGGTGTGTGTGCGATTGAGTGGACATGAGGGTTAGGGCGGATTTAAGTGAGTTAGGGTTAGGGAGCGGGTAAGGTGAGTGTGCGATAGTGACGGACCTTAGGGTTAGGGTTTGGGTTAAGGTAAGTGGGTAGTTAGTGGTGTGTGCATAGTTTAGTGTAGGGTTAGGTATCAGATTTTAGGTGTATGTGTGTGGATTTCTGTTTGTTTGGTGTGCTTGTGTTGTGTGTATGTGTTTTGGATCAGCGATTTTTTTCCTTGGGAAAAAAATTGCTGATCTGACAGTTCGAGATTGTAAGCTTTCACTTAAATTAGGTCGCTCAATCAGCGTTTTCTTTGTTAAGCATTCGATGATATAATATAGACCCAAATCCCACAATATACCAACGGAAAATTCTCTAGTCGCCTGGACTTTTTTCCCCATTGGTATAAAGTGTCCAAAACCTTTTTTTTAATAAATAAAAAAAAAAGAAAAAACAGAGCAACGGAGACTTTCTTTTCTCCGTTGCTTCTGTTTCAAAGCATTGATGTACTCGTTATGCATAAGAATGCAAGTCCCATACGCATGCGCAGTACATCAACAGAAGGAAGCAGTATACCACCAATGGCGGAAGAACAGTAATGCACCGTTATACAAAGACATTATTTAAGAAAAGTAAGTATTTTTTTCTTAAATAATGTCATTGTATAATAGCAATAACTGACTCTATAGTTGTGGTACATTGAAATTTACCCACGGTTGGCTTTATTTAATCACTTGGACTTTGCCCTCATGATTAAACCACGCCAACCATGGGTAAATCTTCAATATAGCACACCACATTGTCTGTTATTGCTTAATTAAAGAATTTCATTCATAGCGGTACTGCCCAGGAAGTATCAGGATTTGATGGTTTATGGGTTTTGGAATCAAATCAATTTAAATGCCACTGGAAGGGCTTTATGTCACACTACCCAGTAACAGGCCCATGGTTGTATGGGTTTCAGTTAAGTTTACAAATTTCAAGGTTGCTTATAATGTGGTTATTTACAGTATTTACAGATGATATTTGATACGTTTTGGTTTATAAATAAATATTGCAGTCACTCGTGCAACTATGTCTGGTGTGTTTTATTTGGGAATGGGGCTCAAAGACATTCCTGTATTAATTCACTAAGAACGGTTACCTTGATAGAGTAGTATCTTCTGTCTGTAAGATCAAAGCAGAGAGTTAATTAGAAACAGAACTCTCAGCAACAGGTAACTGGAGAAAGAGAAGATAGTGAGGTAAGTATAAGGGGACTGTCAAAACGAAAAACAGAAAACAATCACTGACATGCAGAAGAAGACAGTTGAAGAAACACCTATACCTGTACTGCTAGGTAAAAACATTATACCCTCAAGCTCATGTCAGGTACCGTTCAGTGAACTGACAAACAAGAGAACAATTATCAAACATTGTTCTTAGCATTTAATTTTTTTTTTAAGGAGCAAATCCCCCACACCCCACTGATCTATATACACCAATTCAGATTCAGAGAAATCGCAATGTCTAAGTATATGGAAGTTCATATTTTCTGTAACTCAGTCTCCCCATTCAACATGCTAAATCCTAATATCAGAAAGAAGAAAATGTGTCCAAGGAAGCCAAAGGTTGCCCAGTACGAAATAAATATGATAAATGCTGCAAACAAACCAGGCATCCACCAAGGCTGTAAAAGTATAAAACTTTAATACACAGAGTACACAGGATAAGCACTTTCACACAAGTTGTGCTTCATCAGATTCACAAAATGAAACAAAAGAACCCATTAAATACTAAAACGTGCTTCAGTTAACCAATAGAATACAGCAATCAATTATTGATGTATACTTCTTTTCTTAAGAATTGGTTTTAGAGGAATAGAGGCATTAAGATCAGGCAGTTTATCTACCTGCAACTTTACAATCCACCTTGTCTCTGCAGTTTCAAGTCTATTATTAAAATCACCACACCTTTTGTTAAAATATAACAATTGCAACACTATAAAATCAAAAATATGGTCAATAAAAATAGAAACATGTTTGGCTAGGGCATTAAGTGTGTTTTTATGTCTAATGTCACCCATATGCTGAAGAATGTGCTCTTTAAGCATCCTAACAGTTTTCCCCACATACAATGAAGTGCAACGTTTACATCTGGCCAAGCATAGAAGTCCATGTGACTTAATCAGCATAAAAGTCAGGTTTAAAAATATCATATACTGGGTGCTGAAAAAATACCCTGTCACATTTCTACCAGTTTTAGTATTTAATGGGTTCTGTTGTTTTATTGTGGATCTGATGAAGCACAATTTGTGTGAAAGCGCTTATCCTGTGTACTCTGTGTATTAAAGTTTTAGGCACTATTGTACTTGAGGGCCTCACCAGATGCGCAGTAGCAAGCCCCGCCCAAATCCCACCCCCGTGATATGTCATTCATGAATTTGCATTCCCTCCGAATGTACAATAAAATATAAAAAGAAAACAAGCACACTGACATGTAATATGACAATAAATATAACAGTAAACTGTTACCAACATCAGTAATTGACAGGTTTTATTGCACCATAACGAGCAAAGAAATAAAATCGTCAAACGTTAGCAACAAAACACATTTCGTCAGGCTTTTTACTGTCCAAACAAATGAAACCAAAAAAGATTCAGCAAAATCAAATGTTAGCAGCAAAACACGTCATTAGGCTTTTTACTGTGCAAGAGGCGTGGTTCTGACTGTTGACTTAGGTCAACTGTATTAACACTAGGAAAGTGTATGTGTTATGGGCGTTATTTGTCATTTTTTGCACTTTTGTAAATTCCTGAATTATAGAGTGTGCTGTTAAAATTTCGGGTTTTCTGATGAAATAGACTGAATGACCGTAAAGTGAGATTTGCAAGACTGCTTACATTTAATTTACGTTAATATTCTCATATCATATATGCATGAGCAAATTACATATGCAGACCGGGTTGTCACTCAATTCGCGACATGCCCACTTCTGTGCGAAACGAACTGGTGAGGCCCTCAAGTACAATATCGCCAAGTTTTATACTTTTACAGCCTTGGTGGTTGCCTGGTTTGTTTGCAGCATAACATTCTAAATCCTGAAGTTTCAAATGGTTACCATTCCTGACTTCCGATTTGGAAACAGGTAATGAAAGTTTAAAGAAAGCAATGGGGTAGAATAATATATTAAGCAGTACCACAGAAAATGTAAGCAGAGCAGAAGGAGAAAATGTGAGCAGACTAGCTTCACCTCAAAACTCATATTTTAAGTTGTAGAATGGCCTGCTGTATACGATGAAGAATGACAATGAAGAAAAATTTCACCAGACATTGGCTCCAAAATCTTTTAGAACCACTTCTGATGAATTGGCTAACCATCATGATTATTTGAGGATGCTTAAAATAAATAAAAAATATAAAAAATAAATTTGTTTTATTATTATTTTTTGACCCACTGTAATATTAGACACTGAGAACTTCTGAGTAACTTGACAATAATGTCAAGAGGACCATTTTAGGACTGCTAAAGCAGTTATAGAAAGGTCATGCGCACCTTTCTACCCTAGCCATTAATTCCATTGAAAGACCTTAAAGGCAGCATCAGACAAGGCTTTTAACCAACAGAAAACAATTTAGATTCAGAACCAGATTTAGTTACCCTGAGTTTGATACACCCTTTGTTGTATACACTGAAATGTTTAAGTTTGGATCAGGAGTTGTGTTACCTTGGGAAATAGGTGATGGAACATCCAGTTTGCTCCTTATGCAGGATGCTGAGTAAGGACAAACCAGGTATTTTGCCATTAATTGAGAATGCCCTGCTGTAAAGCGGGCACAGACTTCCATACAATATTAGTTACTGGGATGCAGTTTCAGCCCAGTCACTGACCTCACTGACCCTGCAGCACTGTAATGACTATATAAACAAAAAGATGTTAACCCCAAGTTATGCTAGAAGACCTTTCAGTTTATTTATTTAGTTTACATTTGTTAACCGGGATAGTCTGACTGGATACATGTCCATTTTCAGCGGAGGCCCAGGGAGAAAGGCTCCACAAAAACACAAACAATACTAGACAAACACAAAACAAAGCAGAGTATCAAATAGTAATAATACATAGTATGAAGTAGCAAAATAAAGTATTGAGCAAAACAGGATATCCTAGGACAAGAAGAAAAATATATATGATTTTTATTTGAAACTAGAAATTCATATGAGGAGTGTGATGACTAGATGTTCCTTTAACCAGCAATAAACTGTCCAGAGAGAGGATTAGCCTGGCTTGAAACAGTAGCATGTCCAGTTAGATCCCAGAAATTTTTTGAGTTTGGTTTTAAAGTGACTTATAGAAGGAAGGGAGGCAATCTCAGAAGGTAGTATATTCCATGTTCTGGCTACTGAATTGGCAAGGAGAGAGTCCCCGGCTTGGTTGTTAGTTTTGTGGGTGTGAATGAGGACTCTGTTGGATGAGCGCAGTGGTCTTGGGTTGTTATGCAGGGTGATTAGGTTTGTGAGTGCAGGAGTATTTTCTGGGTTATAAATAATTTTATGGGCCAAGATCAGTTGATTATAAAGCAATAGACTAGGTAGTTCAAGCCAGCCGAGTTGGGAAAGGTTGATGCAATGATGCGTCCTGAAGGGGAGGCCTGTGGAAAATCTGGCGATGTGATTATAACAGGTAGCAATCTTATTTAGGGTTGTTTTGTTAATATTAGTAAGAAGGGGGGATGCATACAGGAGAGTAGAGAGAAGGTGGGAATGAGCAATAGCCACCCTGGCAAAGGGGGTCAGGAACTTTTTTATTCTATATAGTGATCCTAGTTTTTTATTGATGTTTTTGATCATATGGTTGACATGTAAGTCAAACTTTAAGTGGTTGTCAATGATAACTCCTAGGAGTTTGGTGGATGGGTCAGGTGAGATAACTGTACCATCCTTTGATTTAATTGTGATGTTTACCACGCAGGACCTAAGTGTAGGGAGGAATATTAACATTTTACTCTTTTTGGGATTTAATATCAGTCGGCGGCTAGAGATCCAATTTTCTATTGTGTTGAAGGTAGTCTGGGTAGTTAGCTCCAACTCTGTTGGGGATGTAGTGGCGCAAATTAGGGTGGAGTCATCTGCATATTGTATACAGTTGACTTTGGGTAAGACAGTGTATAAATCATTAATGAAGATGGAGAATAACAAAGGACCTAGGATAGATCCCTGTGGGACACCCAGAGTGTTAGGTAATAGGGTGGAGAGTTTAGACTGCCAAAGTACCGCTTGTTGTCTACCACTTAGGTAGGAGTCGAACCATTGTAGTGATAAGGGGTCAAGGCCGAATGACTGTAGGGTGTGGATTAAGAGTTTGTGATCAACCATATCAAAGGCTTTGGACAAGTCCAAGGATAGAGCTGAGGAGATATGGTTGTTGTTACGATGAGTGTTTATGGTGTTGGTAAAGACTGTTAGGGCAGTTGTGGTACTATGGTGTGGTCTGAAGCTGTATTGGGTGTTTGCTAAGAGATGATTTTTGATTAAGTGGAACATTAATTGTTTTTGAATACATTTTTCCATAATTTTGGCCAAAGGAGAGAGAATGGCTATGGGCCTGTAGTTGGAGAGTTCTGTGGAACTGCCCCCTTTATGGAGTGAGTTGACATATGATGTTTTCCAGATGTTTGGAATTATACCTTCTTTTATGATGCGATTAATAAGTAGCGAGACTGGGTAGGCTATGGTGTCAGCTGATTTTTGTAAGTATTCAGCTGGAAGTTGGTCAGCTGCAAGTGCGGTGGGTTTTAGTTTTTTGATTAAGGTTCGGACAAGTGATGTGGCAATTGGTTGGAAGATAAATATAGGTAGGTTTTTTGAGGTCAAATTATCTGAGCTGTGGGGGCTCAGAGGCAGTTTGCTGGCTAGAGCTTGGATAGTCTCTGTAAAGAATTGGTTAAAACTGTTCGAGATAGTTTCCGGGGGTTTATTAATAAGGGAAGCTGGGACAGGGGTGGCAGTTTTACCAGGGTGTATAAGGTTAAGCCCTGCCCAGAATTTTTGTGGACTGTTTTGGTTGGAAGTTTGCAGGTTACAGTAGTGTTGCTTTTTATCAAGTAGTATGTGTTTTTTAGTTACATTTCTGCAGTTAATTGTAAGAAGATGATGGGCAGTAATAACACAAATTCTCATGGGTTATTGTGATCTCATAACCCACCCTAGTAACGGCAGAACCATTTTTTTTTTATGCTCAGAGGCTCATTGTGGATTATTGTCTACATAAATGTTAAAAATGATATTTTAAAGTGCTATATTTATACCCTATAATAAGGTAAGTAGTTCATGATGGTGCATATAGACTAAATATAGTAAAAATCAGGCAGTAGGCAGTGAAGTAATGGAATACCAGCTCGATTGTTTAAGATCAATCAAACTGATACACTTACGTTTACCATATAAGACCATATATTACCAGACACCAAATAATAAGCCAACTGTAATGACATCTTATAATTCTTTTATTCTACTATTTCACTCAAGAAACTATATATTTACTGCAGCAATGCTTTGTTTTTCTACAAAATGTAACCTTAACATTTTTATTATACCTGCTTAAATCTTAGTTTTTCTACAAAATGGAAAAAAAAAATTCCTTTGTAAATGCTTAATCTTTGTTCTGTCTTGAACCCACACATTACCACAATTGTAAACTGCTGTAATCTTTTTTGTTTACCAATGTTTTAAATCTTTGTCTTTAACCTACAAATGATTGAAATTGTAAACTGCTGTAATCTCTTTGTAACCTTTGTTTTGGAGCTTTTCTCCCCAGGACTCCATTGAAAACAGGTTCTTATTGGCCCACTGGACTATCCTGGTAAACCAACTGCAAATAAATAAATAAATAAATAAATAAATTATGTTGCTCAGAATTTTCCAAAAGTTTAGAAAAGAGAACAGTGGTCATAAGACTGAACAATGTTAAATCATATTCCCAAGATCAATATGGCAATGTAAAGGTGTGCTCAAATTATATAGCAATTGCAGTTTTTTCACGTTACCAAGGTAATGCAAACTCTTGCAAACTAGGCAATATATGTTCAGAGAAATTACAAGTGTACAAAGGTTCATAGGCAAATACCATGCTATCAGTATGCAGACTATTACAAGTCTAGCCAATAATCAGAGGGCAGCATTAAACCCCATATCATATTTCTATTAGGTTATAACCTTAATAACTATAAAACATAATAAAAGAAATAACAGCTACAACCAGATAAAGAGTAAGGTAAGTACAGAAGATTAATACTCTGAACTGTTAGCAAACTGCTTCTTGTGCCCAGGATACAGGGATTATTTCCATCCATTTTCATTTCTTTACTGTGTAATTCATAGTGAATCACTTAATTAAGCAGTACACCTGTACTGCCCTTAAAACAACAGTATTCATGCAAGTGGGTGAGGCAATGATTCAGTTTTATGGAATACAGCAAGGCATCATATTGTCACTTTAGCAATTTAATGTATACACAGAATATATATAACGTGAAATGCTAGATTAGATGAAAAAATACTAGAAACAAAACTACAGAAATAAATATTAACTACCTCAGACAGTCAGACGATGAAAGTGAGGAAGAGATGAATAGGTTGAAGTAAGTATAAAAGATGGCTTGCTGTTCATCATAGAGCTATATATCTATATCTATCTATAGCTATCTCTCTCTCTCTATATATATATATATATATATATATATATATATATATATATATATATATATATAGATAGATAATCTATATATACGTACACATATATACACATACACACACACACACACAAACATATATATATATATATATATATATATATATATATATATATATATGCATGTGCACATATATATATATATATATATATATATATATATATATATATATATATACAGATATATATATATATATATATATATATATATATATATATATATATATATATATATATATGTATCATAGGATCATAGGAGGTTACTAGGCTATTGGCCCTGAGGCCCTTATAAGCCTAGCCGAGAGTTTAGCCCATGTTTAGGCAAGTCAGCATCCAGAGGCCCTGTCCAGAAGGGACACAGGTGGAATCCCAGGAGTGTATTTTCTGTTTCCCATCCGGTTATCCAGGTTGCGCTTAAAAAGGGATAATGAGGTACTCTGCTTGATGTGGAGAGGGAGTCTGTTACACAGATGGGGGAGTCTCTGGGACACAAACCTGTCCTGCCAAAATGTTCTATTGATATCACAGACCAGGATGAGGTCACACATATGGGTTGCTTGAGTGGAGCTTGACTTGTGGATATGCAACAGTCCCATCATGGTGGGGTCTGAGATTGCTTTGTATGCTAGACAGAGTTCATGTCTGAGGAGTCTATATGAAATTGAGTAGAAGGACAGGGCTTTTAGACTATCTGTGTAAGGTAGGTGTTTGAGGCCCTGGATTCTCCTGGTGAGGAACCTCTGTGGTCCCTCCAGCTGCTGCATGTGCTTTACGAGGTACATGCCGAAGTGGACATTGTACTCAATAACTGGCCTTATAAGGGAAGAATACAGGGCTTTTATGACCTCTTTGTCCCTGGATGAGATACCCTTACTTATGAGGTGGGCCATGTAGAAAACCTTCCGTAAAATGGAAGCAACATGGAGGTCAAAAGGCAGGTTGCTATCACCCTGGGTGCCCAAATCCCTCAGTACTGATTGCATACTTAGGACGTTGTTATTAATGTGATAATATGTGGGGATGTCACTATCCCCTAATGGGATGATGATGATAATGATGCATTTTTTTGGCATTCAATTTGAGGCCATGTTTCTGGCACCAATCATTTGTTTGGGTGTGACCCTCTTGGAGGATGTCCACATCACATGGGGAATTGATGACTGCATTGAGCTTGCAGTCATCTGCATACCTGGATAGCCATAGTCCATTGGTTTTGGCCTGGACCTCAGAGAAGTATATCCCAAATACCAGAGGCCCCACAACTGATTCCTGGGGTATGCTGCTCGTTATGGCTCAACTGCTTGATGTGACTTCCCCTATTTTGATTAGGTGGGATCTATCAATGAGCCAGTTTGATACCGATCTGGTAGCATATGGACTGATGCCTAGTTGAGAGAGTTTATCTACTATGCCCAAGTGGGGAATAGTGTCAAAGGTTTTGGCCAGGTCAAGGTAGGCAGTGTGTACTATCTTCCCCTCGTCCATGGCTTTGGTGACTGTCTCAAATAAGTCAACCAGATTTAACAGACATGACCTCCCCTTAACAAAGCCAAACTGTGTGGGGTCAAGTCTTTGGAGGTTGCCAATGTCCCTGTTAATGAGGTCCATGATATTCCATGGCTTTGAAGATCAGGCTAGTTAGGCTGATGGGTCTTTAATTTCCTGGATCAGTGGATGCTCCACCTTTTTGTAAAGGGATGCCAATGGCTGTCCTCCACTCAGCTGGGACAATGCCGGTACTGAGTTCATATAGGATGCAGCCTGGGATGTTATCAGGGCTGATGGAGGCTGTATTTTTTGCCTTTGAGAGAGAAGTGATGACATGTTCCCTAGTTACAAGGTGTGGGGGGGCAGGTACTGCGGATGTCCTGATTTACTGATGGGGGACAAAGTAGAGAAGTTTTCACTGAATCTGTCAGCCAGTAGATTGGCTATATCTACAGCATTTATGTATGTGGTGTCCATGACCATCAGTTCTGAACAGATGTGGGTGCTTCCTTCGAGATTACGGACATATGTGAAGAAGGCCTTATGATTGTCTCTAGTACATGTGGCCAATTTGGAATCAAAGTTAGCTTTAGAGGATGCCACTAGTGCTCTTATTTGCTTGTTCAGGCTAAGAAGAGGTTGCCTCCAATTGGGCACCTGGTCCTTCCTGGTCCTGAAAAGCAAATTAGTTTATTTATTGCAGATGTCCACCAAACAGGTTTACTCTTCCTTGTGGAGGTTGATTTTGTCCTGTCAGGTATTCCTTATTCCATACATCTGTATAAATGCTCGTATACTACTTTGGTGTAGATTTGGACATTGGTGCCACTTCCTACAGTGGGGAGGGGGCTGTGAAGGTGTTTATACCTTCCCTCAGGAGGTTGTAATCAGCTTTGGAGAAGTTTTTTTTGTTTGACCCTAGCTATAGGGGGGGTCATTGAAGATGGTGACTTCGAAAGTGACCACTTTATGGTCGGATCTTACCAAGGAGGATGATACCATTGGAGTGTTGCAGTGGTTACTCATGTTGGTTAATACCAAGTCCAAGATATTATCACCTCTTGTGGGGGTATCAGCTAGCTGTTCCAAGGCATTTGCATTGATAAAATTGAGGCATCTCTGGGCATTTGTGTGCTGGCATGAGTAGTTTTTCCGATCTATGTTTGGGTAATTAAATTCACCCAGGATCAGGGTAAAGGGTTGAATCTTGATAGATTTAAAGAGGTCCAGATAGGTGGAGTGGGCATGTTGAGTCACATTTGGGGGCCTGTAGCTAGCTATAATATTGAATGGGGGTCTTGTCAGTGGTTAACTGCACCTGGAGTGTCTCCTGTGCGTCATACTGTTTGACCAGCCTAGAGGTGTGTGTGTGTCTTTAATATATATTGAAACTCCACCTCCTTTGGCTTTAAGGCTGGGGTACTCTCCACATCTTTGAACCAGGTTTCTGTGACTACACAGATGTCAGCATCTTCCAGGGTTAAGAATGCTTGCAATGAGTGCAGTTTCATGTTTAGACTCCTAGCATTTAGCAGCATGACCTTTAATTTGCGTTTTGTTGAGAATTTTATGTTGGTAGTATTGCCCTCCTGACTTTTCCTAAAAAAGGCACTATGGGGGAGGCAAGGGCCTTTGCCAGATGTCTGAAGCCCAAGTGAGACAGATGCTGTCCATCTCTAGTAAAACATTGTGGTCTGTCGATCATATCTTCCCAGGCTGTCAGGCACTGGATCCCCCTGGAATGACACCAGAAACAAGGCCAATTGTTAAAGTCAATCATTTTTTTGTTTGTATTGAGGCATCATTCAGGGTGACAGTAGAATGCTGCTTAAGGCTAGGGACATACCTGCCTGGGACACATATTCAGTGAGCTCAATCATGGCTCTCTTCATATAGTCCAGGGAAGTACACATCAAGTTGTTCATGCCAATATGGACTATGACAGAGTCATAACAGTACTTGTTGTTGACAGACTTGAGAGCGTGTGTGATATGGCGGATTCTGGCACCTGACAAACAACTAACCGTGACTTTCTCCTTATCCACCCTGGTAACAGGCACATCTGTGTATCTTACAATGGAGTTTCCTATGACAAATATGTTGGGTTTATTGTTAGGTCTTACTGGTTGCGAGACACTGGTGTGTGGACTATGCATGGTATGTGCTGTAGAGAGTTGTGGAGTTCTCATGTGTTTTTGCCTCTGAGGTCTCCTTTGTTTGTATATTTGTATATATATATGGTTTACTACTGAACTGCTTTGGTTGACCATTCAGAATGTCGACACAAAATGCTGAATTTGGAATTTTGAAACTGCAACCTAAACAAAAATGAATACATCGACATCCGTAGTTTGATGCATTCCACATAGCATGAGGTGACATCAGTCACTTCCTGATGTGCACATCAACGTACCATTACACTCTACAGTCGATGGTACAGTAATTCTTCTATTTTGCTGGGGGGGGGCTATGCCCCCTGCATCACCATGTCGGGGGCTGTGCCTCCCACACCCCCTGCACATTAAATATACCAACTCCAAGATAGCACTACAGTGAGGAAATGGGATAATTCCATGTTCGTCACTGAACTGCGATCTCCCTGCACAATGTTGAACCCAAATACTCGAACTACAGTGCCTGTTCATTGTAGTGTAATTGATACATTTTGTTTCTACATTCTGCCGACTTTAAAAACTGCCTTTCGACCACATGCCAGTTGACCAATGCAGTTTCCAACTTTTGCATTTAACTCTATATAAATATATATATATATATATATATATATATATATGTATATATATATATTTATGAGAACGTATCAGTTCCACGAAAGAACACTTAGCCAAAGACAAGATCACTGAAACCACATCACCAACAGAGCAGACCTCTGACAATGTAGTATAAGTAGTGCGTAACGGGATGTATTCCCGTTTCCACAATGTGGTGCGATCTCAGATTTGGTATATTTAAGTAGGGTGTGTGTGGGGGCAGCAGCCCCTCACATGGGAGGTGCAGGGGGGCTTGCCCCCCTGCTATATGCATGTTTCTTTTTGTTTTTTTATTTTATTGCAGAAACGGGAATAAATTTTGTTCTGCAATAGTTATACTTACCTTTTGTCGGTGATGTGTTGTGTCAGCGATGTGGTCTCAGTGATTTGATCATCAGGTAAGTGTTCTGTCGTGGATCTGATATGAATCTATATATATATATATATATATATATATATATATATATATATATATATGGGTCCACTTCACATGGTCAGCATTTCAGAAAGTCCAAGGCCATATGGCCGAGACCATATGATCGTCTTTCGAAATGTTGACCATGCAGAACCGGCATCTCTGTACAGTACAGGATGTAAAGATTTCCATCTTCCGTACTGTAGTGCGATCTCAGAGTTGGTATATTTAAGGTCCAGGGGGGGTGAGGGCGGAGACCCCCAGGGGGGTGCAGGGGGCTTGCCCATCTGCTAGCAGCATAAAAGTAAGTGATTGTTGTGTTTTTACACAGTCGACATTTCAAAAGTCGATCATATGGTCTTGGCCATTCTGAAATGTCGACCATGTAAAGTAGACCTATATATATAAATGTGTGAGTGTGTGTGTGTGTGTGTGTGTGTGTGTGTGTGTGTGTGTGTGTGTGTGTGTGTGTGTGTGTGTGTGTGTGTGTGTGTGTGTGCGCAAGTTTGGGATGAATCTATCATTCTGTTTATTTTTTGTTTTGTTTGGATTGCTTGTCTGTGTGTTTAATAAAAGATTTTCGACTAGAAATAGGCTGCCTACCCTACTTGGATTACTTGTGAATACCTATTAGAGTTAATAATTTTGTATAATTTTATAAATAATATGTCAAATTAAAAGTTTTTTTTTTTATTTAAGATGTTTTTATTTTTGCTATTGCTACTACCATTTTCTGCTTTTTTCTGCTTTTTAATATATAGTGATTATCTAGACCCTATTTTGTTTTGGAACCACTGTGTTTGTATAGCGGGTTGTTTGAGACTTAGGGGATACCACAGAGATTACTTGTTCCTCATTTATACATGTGCAATGCATTCCTATTAAATCTTTGCAAACAGACGCAGAAAAAGTATAGTCACTGACAGATTTTATTTTCCTGAGATCAAAGATCTCTGCAGATGGTGGTTGAAGCCATTAAATGAAAATATGCTTGTTTTTTGGAAAGATATCTACAGCAAGTTTTAAAAGTAACATAGCCAGAGCAGGGTGAAGAGTATGTCTGCCTGAGCACAATTTATTTATTTGTCTTTGTTGACCAGGAAAGTCCGACTGGGCAGAGCCTATTTTTAGCCAAGGCCCAGAGAAAAAAGCAGTACATTTATATTAACAGGTGAATTTCAGGCATTGTTCAAAAAACCAGAAGTTACATTTCTCATGAAACAACAAACATAATAAGAAGACAGGTAAGTATAGTATTTACATCAATAATTATAAGCCTCTGCAGTTGTTTCAGTTGTAAAATCTTGCAGAGTAAATGGACTGATACTGCAGAAGAGAAAACATTACTGTAACGAAGACTTGTGTTCTTACAGTTCAGTAAAGAAAGGTTTGCAAGGAGTTCAAGACATGCAATGAAGTAAATTATAAAATTATATAGAAGGGAGATTTTAGTATTGTATAGGTTTTCAAAGCATTCCGCTCAGCCACATTGGTGCAGCAATTAGCATTGTTGTCTCACAGCCAGAGGTTCTCTGGTTTGACACTTGGCTAGAGTGCCTTCTGTGCGGAGTCTTCATCTTCTCCCTGTGGTCGAGTGTGTTTTAAAGACATGCATGTGCCTTCTGTGAAGGTTGAGTGCCAGGCTGGCAACTCAACACCATAAAAACTCCACTGCCAATCGATCTGCAGACTGGTAATCCACTGTGGCGACCACTAATGGGAGAAGTCGAAAGACATTGCATAGGTTTTTAAAGAGTTCAAGAGATATAATGAAGTAAGTTATAAAATTATGTAGGAGGGGAAGGAAGATATTACTACAGTACAGGAGGACAGTGGTAATAGCATATGAGAGAGAGCATGATATAGGACTGGTTCTAATTAGGCTGCATGTTCCAAAATGGTGTACCTCAAAGGTTTATAACATAGGTATACAGGAAATGCATGAGTGGGATAGAGCAGTGAATGGGTCCAGTTAGAAAAAGAGCAAGATGAGAAGTGTTGCTTAAGAGGAGGGTGTCGGAAAAGGGATGTATTGATTCAAGTACAAGAGGGTAAGTTATTAGGGGTGTAATTAGACAAGTAGTTGTAGATCAGTGTGTGTTTGTACAACTTTAAGAAGCTATCCCAGGGCTTGCACAAGTGTATAAATACTGAACACATGCAAGCTTGATTGCCATTTTGTAGTAAGCTGTTGAGATGTAAGCATGTATGTCTGTGTAGTCTGTCAGTTCATCAGTTCATTTGTATTTTGTAAAGCTGCCATCCATTCTGAAGTGTTTCTATGTAATAAAGCATATAAATGAACTACCCTGCCTGTTCATAATCTATACTACAGTGAGATGAGGGACAATAAAGGAGGGCAAAAAGTTGCTGATAAGCAATAAGCAGTTTGTGCTTTCACTACAGGTCTTAACCTGGTGATGAACATGAACATGACCAGGACTGGGGAAGGGATTGTTTGAGATGGATTTTATAGCTTGAGAATTTGTTAGTCATTCTTAATTGTGTAAGGATGATGTTCCAGAGTTTGGAGAGTACAGGGAGTCTCCCAGTGAATTGTTTCCTTTAGTACTGCTTAGTAATGTATCACCAGAACTGAGGTCCCTTGTGGGGGGTGTAGGGCAATAACATGTGTATTAATACATGGTATTGTTCAGGAAAATGTATCAATTTGTATGACATAACTAGTTTAGTCTATGTTATGTGGCTGTTAAGCTATAGTCAGTTTAGTTGCTTTAAGGCTTGGCAGTAGTGAGCTCAGTGTGCAGTATTGGTAGATCAGTTACTTTTTTGCAACAGAAGGCTAGTTTGGATTTTAGTGAAGAGCTTTGGTTTGTAAGGATAGGTGGTACACATACGAGGGTAGGAAGCAAATAGGATGAGCCTAGAGTTTTTCTTGCTGGGTCTGTTAGGTACTGTTTTGCCCTATAAAAGTTTCTGGTGAGTCTTTTTACTTGTTTGAAGAATATGGTGATCAAATCTAAGATTGTCATCTATTTCAATTCCCAATATTTTAGTCTACCCCAATTTTAGTATTATCTGCAGATGTAACCAAAAAAGTTTGTTTTTGATGCAGATAATGTTTTGGTTGAAGAGCATCATAGATTAGTACTAGACTAACTGCCCTTGTGGGCCATTTTAAGCCTAGCCAATTACCTAATGTAAGAATCTAGCTCTGCACCTTGCGTCTGTAAGGTAAACACCTTAACCATTATACCAGCCTCCCACCCAAAACCAGTTTCATTTTTTTTATTTTTTGGGGATTAAGGAGTCAGTCTAAATTTTTCAAATGAAGAGAGAGAATTTTCATTAATTTCTTGTAGTCTGTATATTGTGTGGGCTGTACATATTAAATCTGAATCAACTCCATATTGTACTATGTTTGCTTGGTATATGGCAATGTGAAGCTTGCTTATGAAAATATTAAAAAGAGTGGGTCCTAGTATAGAGCCCTGAGGGACACCTATGGTAAGTAACAGAGAAGAAGAGAGACCCTATTGCCATCTGACTGCTTGTTGCCTTTCAGATAGCTAACTAAAGAACCATTAAAGGGAGGATAGAGAGAGACCTATATAGCAATAACCCATGCCTGGGTGTGGGTAATGCTGGATTTACCCACGGTTGGCATGGTTTGGTCCCGAGGCGGCCCGAGGACCAAACAAAGACAACCGTGGGTAAATCCAGCATTACCCACACCCAGAAGTGGGTTATTGCTATTATACAATGACATTATTTAAGAAAAGAAATAATTACTTTTCTTAAATAATGGCATTGTATATGCCTCTTTGCTGCCCTTCCGCAGCTGTCTGGTGTTCCGGCGGTTCTGATGTACTGCGCATGCCTACGCAGTACATCAGAGTTGGGCAAAAGCAACGGAGAACGCAAGATCTCCGTTGCTTTTAATCTCGCTATGTTAAATGGGTTTAACATGGCGAGACAGCTTTAAAATAAGCAACGGAGATCTCCGCTGCTTATTTTAAAGCTGTCTCGCTATGTTAAACTCATTTAACATAGCGAGACAGGTTTAAAGCAACGGAGATCGCAAGATCTCCGTTGCTTACTGTGTCGCTATGTTAAAGGAGTTTAACATAGCGAGACAGCTTTATAAAAAGCAACGGAGATCTCCGTTGCTTTTTTTAAATCTGTGTCGCTATGTTAAACTCTTTTAACATAGCGAGATTAGTATTATACTAACGGAAAAAGTCCGGGCGACCGGACCTTTTTCCGTTAGTATATTGAGGGATTTACAATGGGCACGCTGGTTGGGCTGGCCAATCAGCGTGCACGTTTTAGAGTAGGCATTGTATAATAGAAGATAATTCACTGAGTGAATGTTGGTGTGACACAGTGTCCAAAGATTTGGATAAGTCTAGGAACAGAGCTGACACCAGATTACCATTGTTCCAATGCTGGTTTATAGTATTGGTGAAGTGAAGGAGGGAGGTAGTTGTATTGTGGTGGGGGTCTGCAACCATGCTCTGTTTCTGGGAGCAGATTAATTGAATTTAGGTGATGCAGAAACTGAGCATGGATACCTTTTTCATATATTTTTGATGGGGGCAGAGGAGTGCATTGGATCTGAAGTTATTAAACTCTGTAGATGTGCTAGCTTTGTGTAAAGGTATAATGATGGAAGGAATATATTTTTTGGATATTGATCTATTTATCAATATAGAGACCAGAAAAGCATTTTTTATATGCAGCCATTTTAAGTAGTCCAATGGGAGCTGGTCATCAACAAGGCTGATTGTTTTTTAGCTTATATAGGAGTTTCTTAATGGTAAGGTTGGGTACAGGGCTGAAGACAAATAACTGAGGATATTTAGCAGGGCAGCTGGTGCTGAGAGGGTTCTGGGTTCATTAATGTTTGTGAGGGATAATATAGTCTGCATTAAATAGTTGGTAAACTGTGTGAGAATTGAATAAACATTATTGTTGGATGTAGGTGTGGGATGATATTTTGGCCTTGATGTAAAAATTTGTTTATGGATGTCCGGAAGAGTTTTTGGTTGTTTTGATGGTTATTTTGGAGAATGTTATAATATTCTTGCTTGTCATGTTTTATTTGATATTTGACTTTAGGGAGTTGGATTATTACCTCAGAAATTGTGCCGAATAGGTGGAATAACAAAAATGGCATTCACTTCACAAGCTACAGCTGACATCATGGCTGCTTAAATGAACCCATTAAGTGCTATGCAGACAGTGTGTTTTAGTAAATCAGAAGCACCTTTTTTAAGTCTTCAACTATGGTTTGGGGTGTGGCATTCTTAATCTGGACAAGATTTTAAAGAGCAAAGTCATTTCATTGTCAACTATAGTCCATGTCATTAAAGCTATAGTTTCACCAGTAATAACATATAAGGAGTTGGACTACATTTAAGATTTTGTGCCCAGAAATCAGTACTTTTCAACTGTGGTATTGCAGAAAATGTTTGAGAATTCAATGGACTGCAACATTATCAACTCACTCAGTGTAATATTTAAGCTAATGAAACCAGACTGCGCACTGGAATGTTTGTTAGTAAAGCTAAAACTCCAGTATTCGGCCACATATTGGAAAACTAGGATTCACGGATGCTGGCAAAGACTGAAAACAAAAGAACAAGGGAACAGTAGAGGCAAAATGGACAGACACCATTAATTAATTTATGAATATAAATTTGCAACAACTTTAAGAAGCAGCTGTTAACAGATAGGTCTTGAAACATCAGACTCAACTTAATGGTTAAATAACAGCAACAACAAAACAATTGTATCAACAACAAAGCATGTAGTAGCACAATGTAATGCAAATCAGCTGGTTATCTGTTAATTAAATACATGGATTACTGTCCAAAATAGCAGAGATTCTTGCTTATATTGGAAGAGATGCTTGCTTATGTTGGAGAGGGTTTTTGTGGATCAACAGCAGAGAACCTGGGGGGGGGGGGGGGGGGGCAGCACTAATGAGAAGGATGGAGTAACAGAAGTCAAATGGTGGATTATATTTGGAGTAACAGTGGGTTACCAGTCAATTTACTCATAACATACCAAGACTCCAATTATGGATGATTTGAGCAGTAGCAGAACCCCACCTGTGGAAGTGCAGAGCCACTTGATTAGAATTACAATACCTATGAACTGTTAAAACAACGTGCCTCACCTTACGTGACATTAAAGACTTGGTTAAGACACCATAACTGGAATGTTATAACAATGTATTTTTTGTTTTATTTTGCCTTGAAATAAACTACACTTGGATCTGTAGTTATTTCTGTATGCTACAATATTAAGGGTGACTGATGTCTGGTTTATGGTGTAATGTATCACACACACACACACACACACACACACACACACACACACACACACACACATACACGCACACACACACACATACACACACACGCACATGCACACACACACACTCAGATCCATTAAAACAGACTTATTGTGATAATGTGGGACAGCTTACTCCATAATTTTAAAAGATACTATTTATGCATTTGTCATGCTTTATTTTTATAAATACTTATTTGTAGTATTAAACGTCCCAGCCTGGTTTATTTTCAAAAAACATGTGTTCCAGGCACAGGTTTTCAAACAGAACGGGATCAAGAACTAGCCCGTAAGCCAGTAAGGGGGCACCTATAAGAAACCTATAAATGAAGCCTTTCTGGAGTTTTTAAGTTTCCATACCAATTGATTTTTCTGTTAATGAATCATTGTACAATATTAAGGCTGATTCATTTGGCTTTTTTCAAAGGCTAAGGAATGTGGCAATATATTCAGAAATGCTGTGGATCAATGTCATAAAAATTAGTATAGTGCTCTCTTTTGAGTGACTAGGCATGTTCTTGACAATTAGAGTTGCTACTAAATATGATTTTTTTCTTACTTGATATATTTAAAATTAGCAGGGATTATATTTCACCTGCTTTTGGCATGTCTCATACTTCTTTTATTGATATTAAAAGTTATACCATTCTATTGTACTAGGTATACAATTGTTATAAACATCTCTGAGAACGTTTGACATTTTTTAAGATTTAATTGTCTTCCTCCATTTGTAGTCATCAGGACATTTGTTTATCCAAAGGTCCAAAGACTGGGACAGATTGCATTGTTCTTATAAACTTAGAAAAATATGGGATGAGAGGTTCCTTAAACAGAAAAAGACCAAAACTATGAGGCAAAAATCCAGATATTCTGCGAAGCTCTGGAAATTTGAGAGGTACAAGAGTCTGACAAAATTTAAGGAGGGGAAGCAGAAAAATACAAGGTAACGCAGGTACATTTCTGTTTCTTTACTTTCGCAGAATGTTTCTGATTTTTCATGTAGTTTACTCTGCTCTCCATAGCATTTTTCAATAGAAAAGTCTGTCCACATGATGGTATTTTAGCAGCCTGACTTTGTTTCTATTGGTAGATGCTCGATTTACAATGGGCATGCTGGTTGGGCCATCCAATCAGCATGCACATTTCTGAATGGCAATGAGCTGTTGTATAATTTGACTGGCTGACTAATATGTATTGCAGTCATACGAGACCTGTTTAGTCATCAGACAGACATTTATTTACTTACTGCAGATGACCCACTGCTTCAGTTCATTGAACCCATGATAAAAAAACAAGCAGCAGGGGCGAAATACTTAAGTGGCTCATAACAAAACATGACACAATTCCCTGTATTAAAATTCCCAGCAGGAGACATTGACCACAGTCAATAATCTCAGGAGTTTGAAGAAACATCCAGAAACATATCACCTGCTATAAGGATTAGTCTTTTTATTCACCATTTTGCTCAAACAGTGAAATTATTTTGACTAAGCATGTATGTTTACAGCATAAAAGCAATGCAGAATGGGCGTGTCCCAAAACCAAACAGCTGGTATACAGCAGAAGTCAAAGCCTTCATGTTTTATGCAACATGTGCCTAGCTCATAATAAAATCGTATGTACCCCTGGATACATTAGCTCCTGTGTGCATTAGGCATGAGATATCTACTGACTAATGTTGCATTTGGAATTGCAAACAGAGTTGTAGCACTTTTTGTTATTTACTGTCAGCTACTTAGTTTATTTTTTAAAAACAGTGTCACTTTTTAATTAAAAAAGAAAAGGGATATCATAAGCCATATATTAGACCTCTACCAATAATTGAAAAATAAAATCCCAAAATTTCTGGTTTTCTATCTTTTTACGTGAATTAACAATTAACATTTTCTGAGAGGTTATATATTTAATTGCCAAAGCAGTATAATATTCTAGATATTGGCACTTGTGTATATAGTTTTCTTTTTTTTTTATTTACTTTGGTTTTAATAGGTTTTCTTTTATCTTTGTTATCCTTTGTGTTAATCTTTATGACGTTATTATATGTAGTGATTTATAAACTGAAATAAAGAATTTTGAAAAAAAAAAAAAAAAAAAAAGAAAAGGAACACATACTGACGATAATCTAATGCATTGCAGTCTGTACTTTTCATCCTGCCTCCTTCAGGGTACATCAGGAATCAATTCTTTAACTCTTTCCATTCCTCCCTCATAATGAAATGGCTGTTTCATTGGATCACCTGGCCTACACTCTGTTTAAAGCTTCCATGAAAGAACTCTTGGCTTACATAGCATTGATTAAACTGTTTCACTGATACAAAAAAAAAAAAAAAAGAAAATCTCATGTCCTTCTGATACCATCATACCAGAGCAAAATTGATTTTGTTTTTCATTTAATAAATATTTAATAATCGTAAACTGCCTATTTTGCTAAAAATATGAAGTCCTATCCAGGTAATTAAAATATTACAAAAGTATTGATAATAGTCTGTTTATTTAAGAAATATTGCAACGATGAGTAATGTGTTATTTTAAGGGTTTATTGTGGCATACAGCAGTAGTTATTTGTGTTCATAACACATTTCTCTAAGGTATCAATAAACAAAAAGCTTTGCTTGTTTTCATCGATCCAAGAAATTATTAAACTGAGGTTGTTTAATCTAGTACACATTACTTAGAAAAAGAACCACTAAATGTAAATTGCTGGCTGTGCATAAGGATGGTGGAGGATTATAGACATGAGAAATGTGGGTAATGGCTAGACAGAATGATTAATGATATTAGATCATGGATTCTACAGCCAAGGAGCTGAGATGCTTCCAGCCTTTGATTTCCACTGATCTGACTGCATGCAGTGTAGACATCTGATGGGTTATAGCTCCTACTAAATAAAACCTTTGCAGGTATTTCAAAATGAATAAAGGAATGAATGAATGAATGGATGAAATTTTGCATTGATGCATTGTCTTTAAAAACTTCTCTCAGCTTACTTAAAATAGCATTCAGTGTGAAGATTTTGAGCTTTAATCTGTAGATGCCCACTTGGTGTTGAATTACCACATCAAGTAAGCATCCTCCTAAAGTTGCATGTGACATAATATGGCTAAAGATCAATAGTGGATGAAGAATTTTAAGAACAGAAACTTTTGAGAAAGATTTACCTATGGCAAATAGCCTCACTTGGCACAAAACTTCCATTAATGTCCTGTTGGGTATAAGAGATGATCAGCATAATGGCTTGAGGAGTATTGCTGGCATCTCAC
The DNA here is from genome assembly GCF_019279795.1 of Protopterus annectens. Classification (NCBI taxonomy): domain Eukaryota; kingdom Metazoa; phylum Chordata; order Ceratodontiformes; family Protopteridae; genus Protopterus; species Protopterus annectens. The sequence continues at coordinate 1,643,977,470 of NC_056725.1, read as the reverse complement.
AACAGGAGGCACTGCGTTTTTTTATTGGATCAGATTCCTTTTTTGCAGAATCTGTGTGTCTTCCCTGTATCCATGTGGTTCTTCTTTGGGTGTTCTTGTTTTCTCCCATATTCTAAACACATGCAGCCAGTAAACTGGCATTGTCCAGTAGCCCAAAGTGATGGGAAATGAGTTTGTGTGTGAGTGCATGAGAGTTTGTGTGTGTGTGTGTGTGTGTGTGTGTGTGTGTGTGTGTGTGTGTGTGTGTGTGTGTGTGTGTGTGTGTGTGTGTGTGTGTGTGTGTGTGTGTGTGTGTGTGTGTGTGTGTGTGTGTGTGTGTGTGTGTGTGTGTGTTTGTGTGTGTCTGAGATCACTACACGTTCAGTGATAGATTGGCACCATGTCTAGAATGGGTTTCGATGCCTTCTGTCCACTGGTGGCCAGAATAGTCTCCAAGGTGTACAATACCCAGTGACATTAAATATGCCTAGAAATTCCACTAAAACTGCTCCATCACCTCTTTATAAAAAATATGAAAGAAGGATGCTGTTTGTCAGATGTCATGTGATTTTAGCTTACCGTGATCCCTTTGCCATAGGTAGAAGTCTTGTAAAAATGAATCTTTGATGCCTCTATTTTGAAGAACGGTTCTGCAATGGATCTTTTAATTATACTCCTGAGCTCATTCCCACTGAGTAAGATGATAACAATATAGACTATATTGGACCCTGTGAATTATTGACTGTTAACTTGTCTCCCAATAAAATAAAAGATATATGCTGAAACTGATGCGGATAGAGTATACAGTCATTTAGACATCCCTGGCTATAGAACAAAAGGGGAATAAAAGAGATTCATATGAAATAAAGGATCGTCTTTTGTTAAATAAACACATAATGGAAACCTGTAAAAAGAGCAGGAATTTCAATACGGCATGGATATATCACTAAAAAGCATTTGATAGTATTTTTCACTCCTGGATTATTGAATGCTTACAGATGTACAAAAATCAATCATATATTGATAGATGTTATTACAATTATCATGAAGAAATGGCAAACCACTTTTTAGCTGAACCACAAAAAAGGACAAATTGCTATCAAAAGCATGAAAATCCAGTGTGGAATATTCCAGGGTATTTCTTTGTCACTATTAGTTTTGTCTTGCTCTTAATCCATTAAGATGACTTCAGGAAAATCATCAATTGAAATGATATCTCATCTACTATCCACAGATGACTTGAAAGTATATAGTTAATCAGATAAACACCTGAAAGAACAAGTATAAGTTTTAAAGCCTTTCCAGATGACATAGGGCTGTCATATCGTCTCGACAAATATGCAAAAGCAATATATGAAAGAGGAAAATTGAAGACTCAAGAAAATATAAAACTTGGGGAAGAGTATGATAAAAAAGATTTGGGAAAAGAAGTCATGTTGAAAAAATGAGAACAAAGCTCAGTAAGAAAGAATTAGAAGACTACAATTAATATTGAAAACAGCCTTGACATCTAGGAATAAAATTCAAGCTGTCAATCAATTCACACTCCCTGTTTTGACTTACAGCTTTGGTATGATTGACTGGACACAAAAAGAGTTTGTTAAGCTTGTCAGAAAAACAAGAAAATTGCTCCATGCCCATCAAATGATTTGCAAGAGCCAGTGTGTGTTGGGTTTATATATATTCATCGGTCTGAAGGAGGCATGGGCTTTCTTGAAATAAGTTACACATATAGTCAGCGATAATGAGATTGCACAAATATTAACTCACATCATCAAATCCAAATATACTAAAAGGTCTAAAACACAAACAAAGTAATTTCCAGCTAACCTCCTTACATAGGTTACCAGAAGCCTTTAGGAAAAAGCAGGAATTGAAATTCAACCAAAATCAGGTGGCAACAGAAAGTGTAGAAAAGCAAAAGAAAGAATACAAAGAGCGAGATTAGGAAAAAAGAAGGGACAAATGGAAGGACCGTAATTATAGCAAGAAGTATAGAGATCTGCTGGAACAGTCACATGTTGACCAAGAGCTGTTGTACGCACTGCTTAGATGTGGTGAATTTAAAGCAAAAAATGAAAGGTTAATAATGGCAGCTCAAGATAGTACATTATGTACCAGATGGCTCACAAAATCCATTGAAAAGGCAGGAGATACAGACAAATGTAGGATTTGCAATACAGAACTAGAACAAGGTCAATACTTTGTTGCAGAATGTGATACATTCATGGCTGAAGGTTTGTATACTGAAAGACATAACAATGTGGCACGGTGGTTTTACTGGAGACTTTGTAAACATTACAACATAGACACACCTGAGAGACATTGGAAACATGCACTGTAAAAGATTGTTGAAAATGATGAACTAATGACTACATGGGATCACCCCATACCAGCAGCTAAGATGGTAGAAACAAACAAATGGATATTGTGGTTCAAGAGAAAAAGACAGATATACCATTGTTTATTGAAATTGCTACACCCAGTGACTACAGTGTCTTATAAACTGAAAGACATAAATTTGTACAATATCCAAACTTGTAAACAAAATGCTACTGATAAAAATAAGCCCTTATTGAACTACAAAAAGAGGCGATTCTGGGTACATTGCAGGTGCTGAGAAGAGCGCATATATCACTTGTCAAAGAGTGAAGTGAAACTGATTTTGTGAACTTTAATTATGTCCTGACTTGAGAATGGAGTCCATTCCCATCAAGGTGTGTAATAACCTAGGCATATGGAGAAATTAAACTAAGACATAACCCTCTTGCTCAGGACCAGTCCATGAATTTTAAAGGACTATCACTAAGAAATTAAGAAAACACACAGTAGAACATTTCAACTGTGTATTGAAATATGAAAGCTTTAGGAACACATGAGTGGAACAGTTTTTATATTTAAGCATAAAAATGGATGTAAAGCAAAAAGCTAGCATCCTAGCATGTATAAAGCTGATAGTAAAAACATATTCAGAACAAGTATATTTGTTTTAAAGACTGAAACATTTGCCTTACAATTATTTGTCAAAAAAAGTACTACAAAATGCAAGAACTGATATGCAGTTTATTTGAGTGCTTTGCTTTAGGGAGAACAAATCATTAGTGACCTTGTTTTTTTTGTTTTTGGAACTGGGCTTCTACTATTAATAACTCATGACAATATATATATATATAAGCCAACAATTATATTTTAATTTCATTAATGTATTTCTTTTCTTCTTTTTTTTTTCTTTTTTTTTTTTTCTTTTGCCAGAGTAGCCTGAATTGGCCTATAACCTGTTTTCAGGTGAGCCTGAAGTTGATACCATTTTAGAACAAATGTTTTTAGGGCACAGGTAAGACACCCATCCTCTTTTTCTTCTTCTATACAGGTTATGGAAAATTTATCACTTACACATGCTGGTACTGTCTTGGACAAATATATTTTCTCTAAGGGTTGCAGCTTGAAAACCAATGCTGTCATATGGACTTTATTTTTTTATCTTCATCTTTTACTAGTTCATGCAGTTTGTCTTTAGATATTCATGTTTGCTTGGACTACATACAAGATTTTGTGCCATATTTTCATGGATTTTACTTTATCTTTGTTTATCATGTTCTGTGCATAAAACTTTTATGTTTTATTTAATTGTAACTACTTTTTGATGTACCATTTGTGACTCTGTAATATTTAATCCATAAGGTACTTCAAGGTATGAGATAAAACATAAACAACTGGACGGAAAGTTCAGTTTGAACTTTCAATATAGATTAGGATCTTGTCACCCTTGTTGATATGTGGTTAATAACAAAACAAAAGAAAAATAATCAGTTTGAACTTTTTGTCACAGGATCTAAACACGATGGGAAAATGGTAAATATTCCAAGTAGGATACAGGGTTGATAGGGCATACTTCCAAAGAGAGGAATGAATATGTTCAGCATTACTTCTTCATGTGGAAATCATCAAGGTGACAATACAGATTGAAGAAGATCACATATTTCAGCCATTGCATGTATAAGCACAGATAGTGATGGTTACAAGAAATAAACAAGTGCACAGAAACTCTGATATAAAACACATCTAATAAGCTGCAACACCGAAGGTTTTAGTGCCGATTAGGAAAAAAAATAAAATGTTAGATGATGCAGATGCTAGCAGCAAAGGTATAGAAGAACCAGACAAAGAATGCATATCACAAATAGACACCTGAAACACTTGCGTGAGGCCTTGTCCATGTATCAGTAATACAGTAAGCATGGAGTATTCATTTACTGTTGCTATTCTAAAGTGTGCTTCAGCCAAACTAAATATGGAAGCTGAAGCAACCTAACACCTCCTGGCTTTACCTGTTCTTTTGACAGCCCTGTCATGCATTTCTTCCCTGACAAGTAAGCCTTGCCTGCCTACTCCCCTTTTTAGGTAGCTGGGTCATAGAGACTGGGCCAGTATACTGATCCAGTGGTCTGCTCTCAACCCCACTCCACTGACTTATATGCTGCACTATGTGCTGCTTCCAGGAGGCACATATGTGATACCATGTACTGTTGTCTCCCACCCGCTCAGTGCAGAGCTTGCAGCACATGCTGCATGCAAGAAGTGCATACATGATAGCATGTAGACTGGGTCTCCTGCCTGAGCAGTGCAGAGCTTGTAGCATGTGCTGTGTCCAGAAGGTGCATACATGATACCATATACTGTAGGTCTCCTGCCTGAGAATTACAGATCTTAATGTATGTACCTGCTAATCTGCTTGATAAAGATGATTCAGCTTCACTCTTGTGAGTTTCTCCAGTGCAGTGAGCTAAGCGGCTACTCTCTCCACAGTATGGTCTATTTGGCATTGTATGGTCACTCCCATCCTTGCCTTGCCAGTCCCTCCAGTGACCATACCCATGCCACTAGTTAAAGACATGTCAGCTGAGGACTCCACCAGACCTGTCATCTTTCTATAACATAGAACATGGCTGAATATGACTGACTTTGTGCAACTATTTTCTATCGTATGTTAAAAGTATTGCTAAAAAGTATAAGCAAGCTATAAGTAGAAGGAAGACTCATAGCAAAGTGATATTCCCTACAGACTCTATGATATCTGAGACAACAAAATATAAACATAGACATACAGACTTGTAAAGGAATACATTTTCTAGCACAAGTACATGCATGTTTCTACATCATTTCACTGAACTGGTAGATAGAAAGAAATACACTTTGCCTGTTATGTGCCTTACATATGAGTATTGTGCGGCTAGGTATCTCTCCCCATGTGATATCTACCACTACGTAATTCCCATTTCAGATTCACCTTCAAGAGAGGTCAGTGTCTTTTAATTATCTATAAAGGTGAACTAATTTTCATGCTTAATAAAACAATAAATGGTGCAACCAAGCTTCACAAGGACCAGATAAAAAAAGCTTGGAATTAGGCAATCGGCAGTCAAAAGACCATGCTTAGAATGCAGTTGTTTATTAACAAACAGAATCCACAATGTTAAACGCTTTCATCTTTAAAGCACTGGGACTTCTTCAGAACAAATTAAAACAATTAACACCTTTCTTAATACCCTCCATAAATCATGTAACATTAATAAAAAAAACATTTCTAAAAGATACAATGGTATAAAAACAATAGACCTGCTAAAAACTGTCATATTAAAACAAAAAATGTACAGAAATAAACAAAATGATAACACTTGTGTTCTAGTTTTAAATATTGGAACTATAGTGTTCTCATCATTTAGACCAGGTGGCATGTTAGAATTCAATTTTAGTTGCCAAAAAACTTCACATCTTTCTATCTGTAACTCCCACCAATTTCCTCTGTAATCTTTTGGTATAATATCCATAATACCAAAATAGAATTTACCCCACCCTGCACAACTTAAGGTGTACTTATAAAGTGCATTGTTGATGTTACCTTTCAAAATTGCATAAAAATGTTTATAAATTCTCTTTCTTAGATTTCTCTCTGTCTTACCAACATAGTAACTTTGACATTTGTTAATTTTTATGCTTGAAATTCAAGTACATAACTATGAGCAAGGAGTTACCTTCTCGGCATGAAACAGCACTGCAAAACTGAAACTCTTGTTATTTTAAACAAATTCAATGACACATAAAGAGATTGGCCTTTTATTTAACATGCACAGTTTTGATTACTGCATAACCCATTTAGTTATAATATGCAGGTTACATCTATCATATTTAGGATTTATTCCTTAGCTATTCTCAGTCTAATGGGAACATACTAAAGCAAGTATGCATATTATATATCAAGCAACAGAAAGAGTAGATGAAGTAAACTTACTGGACTAAGGAACCAGACACACAGTTTTAGTTTGTGCATCAGCTCTTAGCTCCCACACCTTAATTTTTCATTTAATGTGAAGGTTAATACAAATGAGGTTATAATACACGGTAACTTTTGGACCTGAGGTGTATACCACACATGCAAATGTATATGCTTACATGTGCTTGAACACAAGTACACACACACAGAAGTGCAAATGCACACATGCACAAACACAATTGCATATGTGATTTTGGAGCACTGGGTAATTGACAGCAGTTGTCATTTAAATAAAAAGAGTTTTATTGAGTCTTCCAGAAAACAGATATGATCTGTCTGCAGACACAACATAAACGTATTCTTACATGTATTTTATATTACAAGCAAACCAAGACCCTCATTATGTTTGCACACAATAATTAGATGAACTAATTGATAAAAAAAAATATCAACAGCAGTTTTTGCCAGGTTGCACCTCTGCACATTACTAGATAACAACATGCATTGTGATCATCCAACCACTTTCAGACATATTGTTTCTCAAGAAACAAAAATGAATCAAAACATAAATAATTACATAATAACATAATAATAATGTCAGTTTACCAGAACACTTGAGAGAACAGCCATTCATTCAATTCCACAAATTAGTAAAAGGCACAAACTTCATCCAGATGTGGCAGTGATCATATTGAAACACACACACACAGACGAGTGTGTGTGTGTGTGTGTGTGTGTGTGTGTGTGTGTGTGTGTGTGTGTGTGTGTGTGTGTGTGTGCGTGTGTGTTTGCGTGCATGTGTGTTTGTACAGAGAGAGACATAGAGAAAGAAAGAGGTGGATAATGATGAAACTTACTCATGGATAAAGCTTTCATAAGCATCAGTCATTTTCTTTGCTTATTAATCAAGAAACTTGATAAGTTCTCCATTTATTTGCAAGAAGCTGTGTTTCTTCAAATTTCAGTAAGGAAAGGAATACCATTACTGTTTTCACAATATTACCTGCGGTATGTTTCCTGAAGCCTCCTTTTTGCATTCAATTCTCTGTAGTAGCAGTAAGTTTTAGCTTCAAGAAAACATTCATCCTAAGATAAAAATAAATATGCAGACTGAATATAGCACAAGTTCATAAGAAATCTAAACAAAAGCTTGTCTTAGGGAAACAAAAAAGGTTAGAGAATACTTTAATCGAATGGTAAAGTGTCAATTTCTAATTCTAATCATGCACACTTAACTTCTCAAGCACACACAGCAGTGTTTTATGGGAAATATTCAAAACAGCTGTTCTGTGTGATGAAAGGAGATAAAATTATTATATAAACAAACCAGGTGTAAAGCTCATTGGGTACATGTCACATTTGAAAATAAACAAGGCTATACATTTATTTCAATTTATCAGAATGTATTGGGCATTTTTATTTATTTTAACTTATTTTTTTCATGTATCCTAGATAATTTTGAAAATACTTGATAGGATTCACAAAAATGTAAAGAATGCCATAATGTATAAACATACAGTGACAGCACTAAAACAATGTAAGTCATAAAATGCAGTTTCATATGCATGTACAGTGATACAGAATGATTGCATGTCAAATCTGAACAAAAAGAGACGGATATTCTACTGAGAAATAAGGCATTATAACTTAAATCATTATGCATTAAAATACCCCCGTCCATTTTAGTCTACTATGGAAGTCAAAAACAAATTATGAGAACACCAGATTATGTTAACCAATCAAGAGTTCCTTCACTTGTACCAGGCAGGCATTGCAACTTTTTATCCCAACATTTGCCTTTTGAGCCTCAAAATGGCTAAACTGTTGGTCTGGCCCAAACAAATTGAAATCAGTGTTCTAGCAGCAGTGTATATCATGATTGCGGGGACATTTCAGTGGCCTAAAATTGATTTACTAGGCACAGTCTGTACATCTTTACCAAAGATGGCGGAAATGGTTATAATCTATATGGTTCTGCATATAGGCGCCTAAGTCACCTTCTCTAATACATGTTTGCCAGAGACATAACCTGCAATATATGTCATTCCAATAATTAGAAGTGTACTTCTAGGTGAGAAGGGGGTGGCATATATGAAAAGGATGAATTTCCAATACATAAATTATTAGGAAATGTTTAACATGAATGTCATTATCACAAATGTTTCCTGAAAGTATACATGAGTGTCCAGATGGTCTATGTCCAACAGATGACCAGCTTGCGCTGAGCACTTATCCAGAATCTGAATCAATTAGTATGGCTTGGTGTATATACATGTACAACACAGGATATGTGTGAGACTGAGCAAAGGCTATAGCACCATATGGGTCATATAGTAATCAAGTAATCAAATAAGAAACAATGTGATGTTTTTTATCCATTGTCTTGGTTTTGCTGTCTACATTCTGCAGCTTTGCATGATGACATACCCAACATTCTGAATGGTTTTCACTGAATTGGCACAGAATGGGGGATCAAAAACACAATATTTCAGTTATTGTTTTATATCCTAAAGGTGTGATTTGTTTCAGGGGTATGAACAAGTACTCAGTATGTTAAAGTGTATACAGTTGTTATTTGCATAATGTAGCACGGTATGATTGGACAGTTGTTATTTACATAATATAGTACTATATGAATGGGCAGTTATTTACATAATGTAGTACAGTATGAGTGGACAGTTGTTATTTACATAATGTAGTACAATGTGAATGGGCAGTTATTTACATAATGTAGTACAGTATGAGTGGACAGTTGTTATTTACATAATGTAGCATACTATGAGTGGACAGTTGTTATTTACATAATGTAGCATAGTATGAGTGGACAGTTGTTATTTACATAATGTAGCATAGTATGAGTGGACAGTTATTTACATAATGTAGCACAGTATGAGTGGACAGTTGTTATTTACATAATGTAGCATAGTATGAGTGGACAGTTGTTATTTACATAATGTAGCATAGTATGAGTGGACAGTTATTTACATAATGTAGCACAGTATGAGTGGACAGTTGTTATTTACATAATGTAGCATAGTATGAGAGGACAGTTGTTATTTACATAATATAGTACAATATGAATGGACAGTTATTTACATAATGTAGCACAGTATGAGTGGACAGTTATTTACATAATGTAGCACAGTATGAGTGGACAGTTGTTATTTACATAATGTAGCATAGTATGAGTGGACAGTTGTTATTTACATAATGTAGCCTAGTATGAGAGGACAGTTGTTATTTACATAATGTAGCATAGGATGAGTGGACAGTTGTTATTTACATAATGTAGCATAGTATGAGTGGACAGTTATTTATATAATGTAGTGCAGTATATGTGGTAGCAGAGCATGACGTGGTGAAGGGAGACACTGAAATTGCCCAAAAGCTGAATGTCAAATAGGAAGACAGAAGGAAAGAAAACCATTCAGTCACATTGTACAGTGACAGTGGCTTATCTATGCAGTGCCATTTAGGCATCTTGTGGATTTGTATAGAGGTATAACTTGTACCACTTCTGTATGCACTCTCTGTTGTAGTAGTGTTCTCCAAATATGCACTGTTCTATAGTGTCTGTGACATGCAAGCAAGCATGACTGCCTTGACTAAAGTGCAACACATTTTTTTACTGCTCAGTACAAGTACTATATAAACCTTATGTCATATAGCACATCAGTTACAACAGCTTTTAGAAATCCATCAAATCACCCTTAGTATGCTTAATACTGTCTACCAAGTTGTATATGGGCACAGAAAAAGTGCACTGTCTGCACAAGGACCACATGTACCATTTGATGGGTCTGCCAGCCACTGCCATGACCATTATGTAGAGCTGTTAGCAAAAGATAATACAGTACAAAAAAACTTTGTCATGGAATACTGTATTGTGTCAGATGGTGATGGTACAGGTGACAGGCAGGAAAAAAGTTACTTACAACATTATCAGAAACACAACAAACAGGACTATGATTGTACTTCTATCAGCTGAGAGATAACACAAGTGACTGTACTTACTACACAGAGGCTTCTTACATTGTGCATGTGTGTGTGTGCAGGGACAGTGTGTAATTGGATTTGCTTGTATCCAAGCAAAAGTGCTTAGTGCAAGTGTAACTTTCTTCCCAAATATGTGTTTCTGTATCTGGTAAATTATTTCTGGCTGGCATGAACTCAGGATTATATGAATAGAAAGATCATGGAAACAGACTGCGCAGATCTGGAATGTGTACATGTGTGCCAGTGTATCTAAACATATCTGTGTGCCTTTATGCATGTGCACACGAGTGTCCATGCCTCTCGAGGGTATATCTCTCTGTGTCTATGTATTGGCAACATTATTAGGCAGGATTTAGTAAAAAAGAGCATAACAATCCCCCTCTACACCCTCAAATAAAACATTTTGAGAGTCTGGTTGAAAATGAAATCAGAAATAATTTTAATAAAGTTAGATATAAAAAAAACTTAGATGCAGGAGAAAATAAACTTTTAACTGAATTAAGGAAAGATACAAATACACGAATAATGAAACCAGACAAAGGGGGTGGGATGGTTTTAATGGATGCTCTTATGTACGAAGGGAAAATGAACGAAAATCTTAGAGACCCCAATAGGTATACCAGTAGCTCAAAGAACGAAATTAATATAGCCTATGGGAGGATTGATACAGTTCTTGAGGACTTATTTATAGAAGGTCTCATTGATAATAAAATGTTGGGGCATTTGAAAGTAGAAAAACCAAGAATACTCACCATATTTGGGATCCCTAAAATACATACGAATGGGATGGATCCACCATTGAGACCTATTGTTTCAGCAGAAGGGTCAAAAACTTTACCCCTTGCAAAATACTTAGAGTCAAAGCTGAAAAATATATGGTTAAAATGTAATAATATTTTTAGAGACTCTTGGGATTTTCTTTGGAGTGTGAAACAGGATTTATACACAGATAATATGCATTTCCTTACTATTGATATTGTAGACTTATTTTCCTGTATTCCATTGGAGGAAGGAAAGACAATGTTAGAGGAATTAATTTTCGAGGATGGTAGCCTAACACGTGATGAGTGTATGGTGATTACACAGCTGTTGGATTTAGTTTTAAAGTACAACTTTTTCTACTTTAAAGGGGAGTATTTTCACCAAATTAAGGGCGTAGCTATGGGCACAGCTTGCGCCTCAACATATGCAAATCTGATCCTAGCGAAATGGGAAGAAAAATGGGTGCTGGACTCTATATTCAGCCAAAAATGGTCATTATATAAGAGGTTTCTGGATGATATTTGTAGTTTTTGGAAGGCACCAAAAGAAGAAATTGTTAATTTTATTGATTTTTTGAGCAAAAGTACGGGTTTTTTAGAGTTTACACACAAAATAGAGGACGAAAAATTAAGTTATTTGGATGTAGAAATATATAAGAAGGACAACAAGTTCCATTCAAAAGTATATAGGAAAAGTACCTATTCAAACTCCTACTTGCACTATAATAATGCACACCCCGTACATCAGAAAAGAAACTTGGTTAGGGGCCAATACATTAGATCATCCAGAATGACATCAAATATCAAAGATTTCATGGAGGAAATGAAAACTTTGAATCAAATGTTTAAGAAAAGAAACTATCCAAGCACTTTAATTGAGAAAGTGGAGAAGGAAGTTTTATATGGAAGAGGGGGAAATTTTGTCCAATTTTAGGTTGTAATGATGAAAGTACTGAGCAACATTATAGAATTTAATGCAAGTTCTGCCTTAGTTAAAAGTATAATAGAAAGGGAATGGAACAGGTTTATTTCTATCACAGATCTAGATAGAATAGCTAAGGAAAAGTTAAGGGTGTTTTATAAAAATTCTAGCAGCTTAAAGAACTTATTGGAAAGGAATGTTATGACAAGAATACAAAGTAATAATAATACGAGAAGAAAAGGAACATTCAAATGTGGGCACTGTGCCCAATGTCCATACATTTTTTGTAAGGAAATCATATACTTGGAAAGTAGAAAAATTGTATTAGAGGGCAAAGTATATAGTAATTGTGAAGATACCAGAATAGTGTACTTACCAAAATGTACATGCTGTCAAGCATTCTATGTGGGAAAGACAGAGCGCAAATTAAAAAGAAGAATTTATTAGCATTTATATGAGGTACAGAATAAAAAAGAAAACAAATGCACTCTATAAACATCAACTAGAATGCTTGGACACACAATATTTATTTTTTTTATTAGAGAAGGTAAGAAAAGATGAAAGGGGGGGGCTTATGGGAAGAAAGAATTGAATATAGACAGCTCTGGTGGCAAGTAACTTTGCAAGCTAATAAGTGGCCAGGGCTAAATGATTGTATTTCGATAGCCCCCCTTCTTAAACTAAGAGCTGCCAAATTATAAAGCCCCAGAACATGAATTTTTAGTTTTGCTCTTCTATTTTAACTATGCATCTAATAATATCTTCTTTTACTTCATTGAACTTTTTAACAGAAGAATGAGTTTTTATTAAATAGTTGTAAGGTATTAAATAATCCTATTTTATCCAGATGTATTTATTTATCGTATTTTTTATTTGTATTGGAAACAATTTTTTATACTTGTTTTGGTTTCTTTCATAAGATTTTAAATAGGTGCTATTTGTGAATGTTTTAGAATGCTTTTTCAAGTAATGTACTATATTTACCACAAGATGGTGATGTCATCAAGTTTATTAATGTTTTGATTTATTCTAGTATTATTTTCTACAATTTTATAACACCAACATTTGAAATGAATTGATAACATTGTTCATATTTATATTTATTGGAAGGTTCAACAATTTTTATACACTTTTATATATTGTTCACACAGTGTTTTTAAACATACACTTTGTATTTAATGGTCTTCTAAAAGTTTGTGTCATCTTAATTGATAGGTCTTGATTGGACTTTTTTAATTTGAATGTGTTTAAATACCTATAGTATACTAACCAGCCCACATCCGAAGAAGTTTTAAAACGAAAATGTACTTTTGTTGTTGAGCGTTAATGTGCATATGTGCTGTACTGTGGAGTGAATACTCGTAATAAAACTTTGGAAAATTTAGCTGTCCTTCAGCTTTATTGTGGACCCTCCGAGGTTCTGTTTTTATTTTATTTTGTCTGTCTATAGGCAACATTATTAGGCAGGATGGTTGGGTAGAACAGAGCAGCAGACAGTAGTGTGACATTGCTCTGTTTGTCTTTCTGAGATGGACAGCCTGATGTAGGTATGTATATTATGAATGCTGTGTGTGTGTGTGTGTGTGTGTGTGTGTGTGTGTGTGTGTGTGTGTGTGTGTGTGTGTGTGTGTGTGTGTGTGTGTGTGTGAGTGTGTGTGTGTGTGTTTGTGCATATGTGTTTCTATGTGTGGTCTATTATCTCTGCTTGGCATGATCTCATGATATGAATTAAAAGATCATGGAAACAAAATGTGTAGATATGGAATGTGTACATGTGTGTCAGTGCATATAAGCATGTCTGCATGTTTTATGTATGTGCTCATGAGTGACAATGTCTGTCTGGGGTCTATCCCTCTGTGTCTGTGTGTAGTCAGCATTATCAAGCAGAGTGATTGGGTAGAACAGAGTGGCAGCCAATAGTGTGACATTGCTCTGTTTCTCTTTCCCAGTCTGACAGCCCAAGCTTGGTATATTATGAATGGCATATGTGTGTGCGTGTGTGTGCATATTTGTGTGTGTGTGTGTGTGTGTGTGTGTGTGTGTGTGTGTGTGTGCCCGCTCATTCATTTTGACATCTGTAGCTATCTGTATGCATCCCTGTCTATCTGTGTGTTTTGAGGAGAAATTATTGGCCTGTGTGCCATCTGTTAGGATACGTAATGTTTCTTTTAACACAGGATGGTGGGACACTCAACAGAGAATTCCTCTGAATTTCTTTGAGTAGATGATATGTTGTGTTTTTTGTTTTCACTACTAGAGATTGAACTCTTCTTGCAGGCTTTTTGGACAATAGAAATGGGGATTCTTAGAACATATTCAATAACCTGTGTTTCCTTGATTATGACAGGATATATATCAGGTCATAATGTATATGTTGTGTGTTAATTAAGCAATAGGTTCATGGTTAGTTTCTAGGCATACAGTCCAGGACAGCACTGAAGAGCCTAGTCAAATTTCCCACTTACTCCAAAGCACAGTCTAGTTAAATGACTTGCTCAATTACACACAGTAGGCAAATAAAGGATGAGGTAATCAAACCTGTACTACAGGAAACAGCTTGTTTGCACTCAAAACTTAACCTTCTTCTCTCACTGACTAATATAAGTATCACATTTAGGTGTGAGTAATGTATGGTTTACCCCTATACGGCAAGATTAGGTCACAAGGGTGACACCTATGTGACCAAATAAAGCCAGATATGGGTAAACTGCATTATTCATAGCTATGCATGATATATTGCTATTATACAATCACATTTTTTTAAAAAGAAATGTCTTACCATTTTTAAATAATCGAGTACAGGAAGCAGGAACTGATGAAAATACAAAACCAGACCACGGAGACCTTGTACAAGCAGCAAGCAAACCAAGCGTAATCTTAACGAGCTTTTATTCAATACAAACGTTTTCGCCACACAGCAGTATGGCTTCCTCAGAGAAAAACATTTAACAATGAGGTAAAGCGCACGCCCCCTTTTATAAGAGACAAAAGGAAATGACAACAAAGGCAAGTCGCACTCATTATAGTCAAAGGAAACAATTTAAAACTTAGTGAAGTCATCAATTTCATCAAGAATAATCAACAAAAATAGTAATACAGGCTATTCATCATGTTTGGAATTGCAAATTTAAAATAATAAAAAAGCCTGTATTACTATTTTTGTTGATTATTCTTGATGAAATTGATGACTTCACTAAGTTTTAAATTGTTTCCTTTGACTATAATGAGTGCGACTCGCCTTTGTTGTCATTTCCTTTTGTCTCTTATAAAAGGGGGCGTGCGCTTTACCTCATTGTTAAATGTTTTTCTCTGAGGAAGCCATACTGCTGTGTGGCGAAAACGTTTGTATTAAATAAAAGCTCGTTAAGATTACGCTTGGTTTGCTTGCTGCTTGTACAAGGTCTCCGTGGTCTGGTTTTGCATTTTTAAATAATGTCATTATGAGAAGGTGTTCATTTTCTAATCCATGCGCTTTCATACTGGTGTGTGGGGGGGGTGATGCACGGCATAAGCAACTCTGATGTGCATACTTGCAGTTACAAAACACATGCTTTTAAAGGGGTATCTTAGGTCTGTGTCTGTTTTTTCAACCTTCTCAGTGACTCTGGGACCAAACATCTATCAGACGGCAAGATTTTCACAGCGCTGATGGGAAGTTTATAAGTTGTTTATTTGGGAAAAATCAGATAAAGAACAGTTTTTATTCTTCCAGTTTTGATGATGAGGTTTTTGAAACAAGCAAATATACAGCTTTTGGTTTCTGTACTGTCTTTTACTTTCTTGTGAATTGCTTAAGCGAACTTTTGTTCGTAAATCTGTTTTTCACTGATTTACATGTTTTTGTTTTTTCCACATTGCCTAATTTCCTTGCACACAGTCTAGGGGTGAGACCAATGTGCAAATTCTGGAGTTTTCTGATTATGTCATCACTTGATATCTTTGTCTCAGCATAGACACATTAGACTGTCATAATTCTGGGCCCACTGAGCTGTGCTCACTCACCTGTATGTATTTCCTCCCTGGCCACTGCACGAGTGATGCATGATTGGTGTTTGCCTTTGGCCCTTTCAAACATAACCTCTGTTAGGTATAAGGCATACATTACAATTATTTCCATCTAGTATCCTGTTACAGTACGTTTTATTGGATTGGTTTGTTTGTGCTGGGGCTGATTTGATTTTCTGGTTATTAGTCCTTTTCATTGGCTTTGGGACTGAATGGATACTTTGGACACTTTTGAAGGTTCCACTTCTAGAGCTAATGAGTCAAAGGTAGCCAGTTTGAGAGAAGAAGTGTCCATTTTAAAATGTGAATTAGCCAAACTTATTGCTTTGCTTACACCTAAAGATTCAACTGTAAGTGTGAATTCTGGTGCTGGGAACTGTCGTGTACCCTCCTCGACACAAGGGGGAGCTCTAAACAGCTGCTGCAACAACTTGAATGAACTGCGGTCTCATGTGACCACCCAGAAAGAAAAGGAAGGGGAGAATGGAGTCCAGAGGTATTTTTCAGATGGCAGAGGGTCTCAAAGTGTTGAAAGTAACACAATCTCATGTGCAAAATGTTCTGTTTCTCCTGATAAGAGCGTTAGCAGCACTGGACTTTCAGGTACTGTTTTTTTTCTATGGGGCCAGCTGTTAGGCCAAAAACAAACAGTTTTTTAAGTTGTAACACCCTTGGTTGTACTACTAACTCAGCCAATATGGGTAGCAATGGGGTTGTGGACAATAGGGAAAATTTAAAGGGTTGTTACAGAACAAATTCTCCTTTTCTACTGTTGTGGGAGAAGGTATGCAAGAATGTAATGAACATTTGGATTCTGCGACTTACCAAGGCTTTCATTCACTTACAGACATGATTTATGGTTTTGAAAAAAAAATTAAATACAAAACTCTTCAAATGGACATTGCGTACTTTAAAGAATGTATTGCACTGAAAATTGTACCCCACTGTCTTAGAATGTACAAATTTCCCTGTGGTGTAATATATGATGAAAATGTTGTACACAGGATTTTGTTAGCTTCTTTGATGCATATGGTTTGGGGTTTCTTCAGAATTTCTTGTATTATTATGAAAAACAAGTCATTGTTCTTGGGAAAGAGGTTGAAGGAATGGAGCATATGCAGGGTGGCCAGATTTCCAATGGGCCAGATCGGGACAAAAAAAAAAGAGGTCTTTCACACTAAGTGAAAACCAAAAAAAAAAAAAAAAAAAGGTCTTTAATGCGGAACAGCAGAACATCACAGTTCCACATTAAACACAAGTAGCTCCGTGTTTGGTCCATATGCTGGCATAGAAGCCAATCAAAAAATCGCAGAACGGAGCTACTTCTTTTTAATGTGAAACTACAGTTCTGCATTACACAGAAGTAGCTCCATTTTGCAATTTTTTTTTGATTGGCTCATATACTGGCATATGGGCCAATCAAAAAAAAAAAAAAAACACAAAGCGGAGTTTATTTCACAGGTATTTTAACTGGCAGAGTGGGATTCAGGATCGGCTGCTGATCCTGCGACAGTCCCACTCAAATAGGAATGTCTGGCAACCCTGAGCGAATGATTTGTGATGATTTATTGTTTCTGCAATACTGTGAATTTTACTGTAGGATTTGAGATAAGGTGGAGAAAAGAAAATAAGTTATTCATTGTTTCTTAAAAAGAAACGGAAACTGGAGAGGGATGTTCAGCAATATAAAAACAGGGAAGTTTACCTATTGCCGCGCTCAGTCGATATACACTCATTACACAAAGAGGGTTATAACTGAGGAATATTTCAGGTTATTTTCCAAAGGTTTTAAATTTATTCCCAAGAGGGGAGTAGACATAGTGGATAGTTTGGATAGATTGGTAGAATTTAAAATGTACTTCAGGAAACTTAATTCTAACATCATGTTTTCTGAGCACGATGGGAAGGTACGGCAAGGTCCTAAGAATAGGCATTCTATACTCAAAAGATAGAGCAGATTTAAATCACCATTGCACCCCCTTCTGAATGTGTATGAAAAGATAGTTACGGAAGATATTTATAAACTTTACCATAGTAACAGGAAAAAGGACGACAACCTTTCTAGGGATGAAAGGTTGCTGTTGAAAGATTTAAGACAGGACAGCAGTATCCATATCATGATACCTGACAAGGAGGGTGGTTTGGTTATTTTTAACTGGTTATTTTTAACTCTGTGGATTATTCTAACAGTATGCAGACTATTCCTTTTGATGAAAGGGTTTACAAACCTGTATCTAAGAATGAAATTAACATAGCCTATTCCAGGATAGACTCCTACCTTGAGAAATATATACTAACACAAAGAATTAATGGGGAACTATACAAATTTTTAAGCCATAAATATCCTATTATTCCCACTTTCTTTGGGATACCTAAAATTCATAAGCACATTCAGGAACCCCCTTTTAGACCCATTGTGGCTGCAAGTAAGTCTAAAACGCACCCACTTGCGTGGATAGATGGGTTAAATCATTATTAGAAAACATCCACCATATAGTCAGTGACTCTTGGGACATCCTTGAGAAGTTAAAAAATTAATTATGGAGCCAGGGTATATCTTTTTTGACTGTGGACATCAAGGATCTTTTTTCAGTGATACCTAAAGAAGAGAGGTTGGAGTTATTTGAAGAGACTTTGTTTCTCACGTCTTCATTTTCACATGACAGAATCATGCTTTTATGTGAGATTATGTCTCTAATTTTGGAAAATAACTTTGTGCAGTTTGAAGGAGAATATTTTCAACAGATTAAGGGAGTGGCCATGGGGGCACCGTGTGCCCCCATATATGTGAACATGGTTCTTGTTCAGCTGCCCTTACTGGAAGAATGTTGTGTTATACATTAGATTCTTGGATGATTTGTTTTTCTTGTGGAATGGTCCTAGTGATGATATCCCACCATTTCTGGATTATTTAAGTAACACTACACATTATTTTGAATTTACACATACATATAACAGATAATATATTAATTATTTGGACATCACCATATCGTGTGATGAGAATGGATTCAGGTCTAATGTCTATCGTAAAGAGACTTTCTGCAACTCTTATTTACATTTTTTGAGTAACCACCTTTTAACTCAGAAGAAGAGACTGTTTAAAGGTCAGGCCATTCAGGTGGTGAAGATGACCTCCCATTATCAGGATGTGAAGGGAGACTTGGACAAAGTGGGGTAAATGTTTAAACAAAAAAGTTGCTCTAAAGGGTTAGTTGAAGGCATTCTTCAGAAGGTCTATCACAATTGGGGTCATAAATATCACCATTGTTGGGGGTGGGGTTGAATACCAATAGACCTGGAACAAGCGGTATTGCCAGAAATTTAAGAAAGCCTGTATATTGCAGTATAACTACTTATCTGGTGACATCAAAAATATTATCAGAAAGAACTGGAATATATTTAAGGTAAACCCACAAATTCTTGGGGCATTGGGTAATGAACCGGTGTTTATACATAAAACAGGTGGCAATTTCAAACAGTTGTTGGAATACAAAACTAAGACTAAGGAAGAGGGTGGAAAGGGGACTAACCCTTGTGGGCACTGCAGGCAGTGTACATACATCAGTAAGGAGGGAGGGACATTCCACATTAGGGAATGTTATGAAAACAAACATCAGGTTTAAACCTGGAAATTGTGGTACTAAACAGGTGATATATCTTGCTATATGTGACAAGTGTGCAAGTTATTATGTGGGTAAGACGGAACAGGCATTGAGGTGTAGAATTTATTAACATGTATATGACATAAATAACAAAAGGGACAGCAGTGCCTTATATAAACATTCCTTAGTGTGTGAGGGATTTAATACATTTGTTTTTAACATCTTGGATTCTATTGTTCAAGACAAGAAATGGGGAAACTGGAAGAATGTTTTGATGAAGAAAGGGATGCAGTGACAATTAAGACTGTCTGCTAATTCTCCCCCAGGTCTCAATGAAGTACTTTCTATAGCTCCTGTATTACAGGAGAAAGCTAAGAAATGTTAGAAAAAAATATTTTTTTCAAGTGTAGTGCATGTATTCTTATTATACAGAATTAAACTTGTAAATTTCTATGTGCGCATGACAATGCATTTTAACTTTTTAAAGTTTACTTCTCCATTGGAATTTTTTAAGTGATTAATATTAAGGGAAACGTGGGTAGGTGTTTTGTATTCTTAATCAATCATATTGTTTGGTAAGATATTTAAGCAGGGTCATTGAGTGTAATTATGTATTTTTATGAAGTTTCACTTTTGTGGAGACCAAAGCACTTAATACATGTGTTCTTCATAAAAATTATTTCCATCCAGTATCCTGTTCCAGTACGTTCGATTCTTGGCTGGGGGTGCCTTTTGTACGGAGTCTGCATCTCCTCCTGTGGTCGCCTGGGTTTCCTCCAGGTGCTCCGTTTTCTCCCACATCCCAAAGACATGCTGTAGGTGGATTGGCCACTCCAAATTGGCCCTAGGTGTGAGTGTGAGTGTGAGTGTGTGTGTACGTGTGCCTTTTGTGGAAGGTCGGGCGCCTGGCTGGCACCTTGGCACCGTAAAACTCCACTGCCAATCATGAGCGGACAGGTGATCTGATGTGGCGACCCCTAACCAGGAAAAAGCTGTAAGAGGAAGAAGAATCCTGTTCCAGTACGTTTTATTGGATTGGTGTCTGTTTGTGCTGGGGCAGATTTTCTTGTGCATACAGGAAACTAGATTGGCTTGACATGCTCTGCAAGAACCCTGGTCATTACCCAGTCCTGGTTAATTTGGGTTAGAGGCTTGGCTTTATCTCTGTGCAACACAGGACTGTGACTGAATTATTTCCTGTCTGGGTTGTATTTTTATTTTAAGACATTTGTTTATAATTTTTCTTCTAAGTCATTTTATGAAACCTGTTCTTTTTCATTTCCTTGTTTTTGAGGGAGTGAAGCATGATAATTTGTAATTTTTTTCTAAGTCATTTTATGAAAATCTCTTTTTTACATATAGTTAAGTACTATTAAATCTTTACAGTTTTCTGACTTAAACATGAGCAGAACATGTTCTTTGTTATAGAGCAGATACTACAGGTTTGTGAAACCTTGCTGCAATCTTGTTTTAAACCATATTTGGGTAACTTTTTTTCATTCATTACTATTTTAGTATGCCTCTGTTTCTTTTATTAATCAACACATTTTGAGCATGTATTGTTAATTATTTGATAGAGAATTATAAGATCTTCTATTTGTCCTTTGATGTTTTGTCCTTCTAGACCCTGTCAGGTTCACATATTTAAGATGACAACATCTTAGCAAGAACAGATATTACATACAGGAGATAGTGATGCCAGGTGTCTGTGTGCCCTGATCTGGGTTGTCATGTTAATGTTGCTAGGGTACACTACACTAAGTACCACTTAAAGAGGGGAACATTTCCAACACAGAGGCTCATCCTGAGTTGTTATGGTACCTCAGGAGTCAGGATGTCATCTCTAAATTGTACCTTGGAATTTTTCTCCCATATACTTGTCTCAAGGTATGCTATATTCTGTCAGGATAATGGCAAAAAAGCATGGTGTAGTATTAGATGTACTCTGTGCTGTTCACCTTGTACTTATCAATGGAGACCTGGATGGATGAAAATTTTAGACCACAGTAAGATATGCCAGTACTGTACTGTTACCATGTCATAAATAAGGGAATATCAGTAGTGATGTTTCTCTTTGTCTCTCTTCACTGGCTGAGATGACACAGGGGAATGTTGGATATTACAACATATTTAAATATCATTTGGTTATCTGACGAGCTTCCAGTTTTTGACATTGTGCTTTGCATAAACACCTTGTATGGCTAATTCTTGATTAATTTATGTAATGTTGCTTAGGTTATATGATATATAGCAATATATGTGAAGCACATAGTAATATATGTAAAGCACAATGTTTATTAATTTTAACTTGATAATACAGTTTGATATAAACGTAAATAAGCCTACTAAAATTAAGTGATAATTCAATAAAGGCGTTTTAAAAAAAAATCCTGGTGATGTTAATGCCTGGGTCATTTATGAATCTAATGAATGAGATAGAACTCAACCTCTTCAAGTTTTGGTCTTCATCTATCTGGTATACATATGCACACACACACACACACACACACACATATATATATATATATATATATATATATATATATATATATATATATATCTATATCTATATATCTATATCTATATATCTATATCTATATCTATATCTATATATATATATATATATATATATATATATATATATATATGGGTTCCTATGACTTCATCGAACTGTGAAATCACCGACACTCACCTCTTCGACACCAATCCATCGACGTCCATATCATCGACAATTCCGGTAAGCGATCTTCCCCCTCACAGGACCCATGGTAGCGCTTTCAAGGTACATTATACGGAATCACGTAAACCCTAATCGGTGTAACACAGGAAGAAGCACTACCATGGGTCCTGTGAGGGGGAAGATCGCTTACCGGAATTGTCGATGATATGGACGTCAATGGATTGGTGTCGAAGAGGTGAGTGTCGGTGATTTCACAGTTCGATGAAGTCATAGGAACCCATATATATATATATACTTTTATACATATGGACAATCACTCTACCAGATGGGTTACTTGGTTCATTTTGTGCTTCTGACCTTAATGATATAACCTGTAATACTGATCGGGTTCATTTTTGGGACTCATTTTACCTTACCTGTGGCACTATGTTTTCCTTGGTGAGGTAATCACTTCTTAGAACCCAGATCCCTACTTATGGCTTATAATATAACTCTCTGTGGTGCTTTTGGATATTGTTACTCTAGGCTGTACTGAACCTTACAAGTCCTGGTTTAATCATAAGCTACTTGGACTGTGTATTATTTAATGACAATTACAGTGCAAATTGTAAAGGCCATGCCTGATAATAAACAGCTTTAGTCTGTATACCTGTTGAAATCTGACGTAAATACCCAGTGAGATCTCTTTTGTATTACATTGTCACACTTTTTATTTCAGTTAGATTTTTTTTTTTAGTATTTTTTCTTTAATGTTTTTGAGAGTGTACAGTCAAGCTTGCCTCTCTGAAGACTTTACCCTCCTTTTGAAACTTTATGTATTTCTTAAGATAGTTAGATATAGACATCATGAAGTTAAAGCAAAAAAAAAGTCAGTATGGCAAGAATGTCAAACTCATTCCCGATAAATTATTAACACCATGAGCAGAACCTCTGTGTACATTGAAATAAACATCAAATAGACATGAGTTCTTTAGGACAATCTAAGGACCCCCAGAAGAAGGCTTCAGTACTGCAAGCTTATATCAGAGAATATAGCTAATTTTAATTTAAAGGGGCAACACATTCCAAAGAGCAAAACATACCCTAACAGATTTCTGTAGACTTGTTCCTGGATCAGCTGATAATCCTTCATACAATGACCTCTGAAGTCTGTTTACTAGCTGGGACCCAGACTGCATAGAATAGTAGACAGTACAGGATGATATTGGTGTACAGATCAGTGTCACTATCTACTAATAAATAATCAGTATAAGATGACACTACTGCATGACACTGCATATTAATGAACAGTCAGCATGGATGATACTAGTGTATGGATCAGTGGCACTGCCCACTGAAGAATAGCCAGCATGGAATGATACCAGTGTATGGCTCAGTGGAACTGTCCACTGATGAATAGTCAGCATGGAATGATAACAGTTTATGATTCAGTGACACTTTCCATTGAAGAATAGCCAGTTTGGGATTGTACCAGTAAATTGATCAGTGATGCTGCTCACTGTTGAATAGTCGGCATGGAATGATAAAAGTGCATGAGCTAGTGGCACTGTCCACTAAAAAATAGTCAGCATTGGGTGACAGCAGTGTACAGATCTATCACACTGTGCACTGATGAATAGTTTGCATGGGATGATACCAATGTATGGAATAGTGGCAGTGCCAATTGATGAGTAGTCAGTATGGGATGATACCAGTTTATGATTCAGTGGCACTTTCCATTGAAGAATAGCCAGTTTGGGATTGTACCAGTAAATGGATCAGTGACGCTGCTCACTGCTGAATAGTCAGCATGGAATGATAAAAGTGCATGAGCTAGTGGCACTGTCCACTAAAAAATAGTCAGCATTGGGTGACAGCAGTGTACGGATCTATCACACTGTGCACTGATGAATAGTTTGCATGGGATGATACCAGTGTATGGAATAGTGGCATTGCCAATTGATGAGTAGTCAGTATGGGATGATACCAGTTTATGATTCAGTGGCACTTTCCATTGAAGAATAGCCAGTTTGGGATGGTACCAGTGCATTGGTCAGTGGCACTTCCCACTGACAAAATCAAATTCTTGATCTGACAAATATTCTAACAGTTGAAATACAATGTGCTGGCAATATGCAAGATAATGTTATTTATTATCAGTGTGTCAGAAGCATCACAACAAGATCATGAGCAGATACAAAGCCCAATTTATTACCCCATATATAATAAAGAGATATAGGAAGGAATGATGTGATAGGTGGGTGGCAGTGTAAACTAGGATCACTTCTATCATAGAAGGGTTACATTTTATATGACTATGTACCATCAGCTGAAGGATAAAATCTAGGCAAACTTCAAAAGTAGTAACATCTGCCCCAAACTCCTAACAGAAGTAGTGTATAACTGGATGTTATCACCACAGCACTGAGAGGTGTTATGTCTGCTGTGAGTGAGATCCTTAAGTATCAGTACATATACCAAGAAAATACGTGGTGCCATGATTGAGATTTGTGGCATAAACTGGACTGTGAAACATCAGAAGCCATCCACTGTGTATGACCCCATGTTGCAGGAAATAGGCCAAATATGTACCACACATTATCAACCTACAGTAGGACAAAAGTCTCTCAGCCAATATGTCATGAATCCACTATGCCAAAAGCCACTGACATGTCAGGATGGACTAGGGTCAGATGTTACTATTGATGCCTCAGCTATAAGAAAGTCACTATTGACCCATACAAGGGCCATCTCATTATTGTGCACTGATTTTAAACCAATATCACAAAGCCATGCAGATTTTTGATGTTGCTGTATCTTGTTTTTACTTTTTATATAATTATTATTAATTCTTGCTGATCTTTGTTTATGTATGTATGTATGTACTTGGAGCTTTTCTCCCCGGGCCTCCATTGATAAAGGGCTCATCTCTGCCCAATGGACTATCCTGGTTAACAAACTGCTAATAAGTAAATAAATAAATCCAGAATGTCATGAGGAGACAAACAGTAATACATATGTATGCAAACATTTATTTACATGCTTAACTATGACGGGGTTATTACAGACAGTGCAGTGGTTTTGCTTACTGTTGTAGGCAGGGCAAGTTTATTTATTTATTTAATTTTTGGTTATTTATTGACTTTCTTTATAGGTTCATAGGTTCATAGGTAGGTACTAGGCTATTGGCCCTAGGGCCTATATAAGTCTAGCCAAAGGTACCCTGGCTTTCGCCACCCAAGAAAATTATTTTCCTGTGCCACTGTCGAGCAGAGCCACAGAAGTGATCCCCGGGGTGAATTTCCTATCTCCCATCCAATCATCAAGATTTTTCTTGAACAGTGCTAATGAGGAGCTTTGTTTGATATAGATAGGTAGTTTGTTCCAGAGTATGGGAAGTCTCTGGGACAGGAATCTATCCCTCCAGCATGTTCTGTTTATTGTGGTGACAAGGTTTAGGTCCCTAGAGCGTGTAGCTCATAGGGATTGGGATTTCTTTAAGTGGGGCATGTCTAAAAGCTCTGGGTTTGACATAGCTTTGTGTGTTAGGCAGAGATCACCTCTGAGTCGGTGATATGCAATGGAGTAAAGCTGCAGTTTTTTTGAGACGGTCTGCATAGGGCATCTCTTTGAGGCCGGTAATCCTCTTTGTGAGGTATGTCTGTGGCCTTTCCAGTTGTTGTAGATGTCTTGTGAGGTACATACCAAAAGGGGCATTGTACTCTATAATGGGTCTAATGAGTGACGAGTAGAGGGGAACAATAACCTCTTTTTTCCTGGATGAGAAACCTTTTGTGATGAGGTGTGCCACATAGAAGGATTTCCTGACTACTGTGGCGATGTGATTATCAAAGGAGAGACTACTGTCCACCTGTGTCCCAAGGTCTCTTATCACACTTTTGGTGTTAAGTAGACTGCCACCTATGTGGTAGTTCATGGGTACTGAATTTTTACCAAAAGGAATGACAATGCACTTTTTGGCATTGAGCTTGAGGCCATGGCTTTGACACCAGACATCTGTCTCAGCAAGGCCCTTTTGTAGGATGTCCACATCTTTTGGAGTTTTGATTATGGCTCCTAGTTTGCAGTCATCTGCGAACTTCATTAGCCAAAGACCTTCTGTGTTGGCTTGTACTTCAGAGAAGTAGATACCAAACAGGAGAGGACCCAGGACTGAACCCTGTGGTACTCCACTGAAGCTGGATTTGGAGTCTGCTACTTTCACAGTGTGGGTTCTGTCAGTGAGCCAGTTGGCAACCCATCTTGTAACATAGGGATCTATACCTAGTTTAGTGAGTTTATCTATAATTCCAGAGTGGGGGTTGGTGTCAAAAGCCTTGGTGAGATCTAGATAGGCTGTGTGAACCACCTTACCCTCATCTATGGCTTTCGTGACTGCTTCAAAGAGGTCTATCAGGTTTAGGAGACATGATCTGCCTTTTACAAACCCGAACTGGGTGGGGTCCTGAGTTTGGAGATTTCCAATGTCACTGTTTATAAGTTCCATGATGATACGCTCCATAGCCTTGCAGACCAGGCTCATTAGGCTAATGGGGCGGTAGTTTCTGGGGTCTGTGGTGGCTCTCCCTTTGTGGAGTGGGATAACTGTCGCTGTGCACCATTCAGTGGGCACATAGCCTGAGGTGAGGCTATGATTGAACATGGAGTTCATAAATTCAAATGCCATGGAACAGCTAGTCACTGTTCCCACGAGAGGAGAAAATATACTAGATCTCATTGTCACAAACATGGGGACAAAATGCTCCACACCGGAAGTATATCCCTCATTGGTGAGATCTGATCATAAACTAATCTCACTGGAAATCCACATCCCGCCCCCACCCCAAACAAAAAAGACCATAGTGAAGAACTTCTCTAAAGCAAACTTCACACTACTCAAGACTGGTGTGGTATCCTTCAAGGCCCCTGAGTCAGAGGAAACCACAACCCAAGCTGCGGAAGCCCTTACAAATGCCTTCTATGAACACCTCCAGGACTGCATGGATCAGGCAATCCCAAATAAAACCAAGACTCTTTCCACAAAGGGCAAACGTCCAGTCTGGTGGACCCCAGCCATTAACAAACTTTACAATAAGAGGAGAAAGCTATTACATGATAGAACAAAATCCATAAAAGGGAAGTCACCCTGATCATTATTAGTAGAAATTATGAGCACTCATAAAATCAACTAAGGCCAATTTTGAGAGAAAAATTGCCATGGATTCAAAGGACAATCATAAGGCCTTTTTCAGCTATGTTAGGAACCTGGGTGGAAACTCACAGATATGCTCAGAATTAGTCCAAAATGATACAAAAATCACTGAACCCACAGACATTGCCAACATACTGGCAGACAGGTTCAGTGCAAACTTCACCCCCCTCCCCCCCTAAAGGAGAGATAACTATCCCAGCCGAGTGTAGACTCCCGGACATCTCAAATGCGCAGGTGAAAGCTGCTCTCTCTAAAGCTAAAAACACAGCATCAATGGGACCGGATGGTGTCCCCGGCTGTGTGCTACACGAGCTAAATGAGGAATTAAACCCGCACATAAGGCAGCTGTTTAATCTCAGCCTTACCACAGGATACGTGCCCAAGGAGTGGCGTACGGCAACTGTGGTCCCACTCCACAAAGGTGGCGCCTCTACGGACCCTGGTAATTACCGCCCCATAAGCTTAACAAGTCTAGTCTGCAAAGCTATGGAGAGGATCATAATGGAGCTCATAAACAAAGATATAGGGGACTTGCAGACATTGGACCCGACCCAGTTTGGCTTTGTCAAGGGAAGATCATGCCTTTTGAACTTGGTCGACTTCTTCGAAATAGTCACCAAGGCCATTGATGAGGAAAGGCAGTCCATACAGCCTACCTTGACCTTGCAAAGGCTTTCGACACAATACCCCACTCGGGTATTGTAGAAAAACTTACCAGCTTAAATGTAAACCCATATGTCACAAGATGGATTGCAAACTGGCTTAAGGACAGAACCCACAGGGTTAGAGTTGCTGGCGCTGTGTCAGACTCCAAGCCGGTCACAAGTGGTGTCCCACAGGGCTCGGTCCTTGGCCCCTATTGTTTGGCATCTACTTCTCAGAAGTACAGGCCAACATGGGAGGACTTTGGCTGACAAAGTTTGCAGATGACTGCAAACTGGGCGCCATAGTGGAAAGTGCATCGGACACTGATATCCTTCAGAAGGGACTCACGGAAACAGATAGCTGGTGCCAGAGCCATGGCCTGAAGTTAAACGCCAAAAATGTATAGTCATACCCTTCGGGAAAAACAAGGTAACCCCAAGCTACCATATAGGTGGCAATCCACTAAGCACAGAAGAGGTTATCAGGGACCTGGGGACCCAGGTTGACAGTGGCCTTTCTTTGACACTCACATTGCTAAAGTGGTTAGAAAGACCTTCTACATTGCCCACCTGATCATGAAGGGATTCACATCCAGATCTAGTGAGGTCATTGTTCCCTGTACTCTTCACTTATCAGACCAATGATCGAGTACAATGCCCCATTCGGGATGTATCTCACCCGACATCTGCAGCAATTGGAGAGACCCCAAAAGTTCCTCACCAAAAGGATAAAGGGACTCCAAAATCTGTCATATGCTGCCAGATTGAAGAAACTCCAGCTCTATTCAGTCGCATACCGTCTGCTCAGAGGTGACATGTGCCTGACATACAAGGCCATGTCCAACCCGAATTAATGGACATGCTCCACCTCAAAAATCCAAATCCACCAAAACCACTAGAGCAAGCGACTTAAACCTTAGCACGGATATAAATAGGACGTGCTGGAGGGATAGATTTATCACTCAGAGACTCCCTATGCTGTGGAATAAAATCCCGGTCCATGTGAGGCAGAGCACCTCGCTGACTCTGTTCAAGAGAAATCTAGACCTGTGGATGGGAGATCGTAGGTTTACCCCGGGAATCATCTCTGGGTCACTGCTGGACAGAGGCACAACAAACTAATGGGCACAGTATTTTTTCATATAAGGGGTGGCGTAAGCCACAATAATTTGGGCTAGGCTTATAAATGCCTTAGGGCAGATAGCCTAGTATAAACCTATGAACCTATGAACCTATGGTACTTAGGTGGGGTGCCAGTTCATTCTGTAGTTCATGTAGAACACAGCCTGGGATGTCGTCAGGTCCCATGGATGCTGTGTTCTTGGCTTTGGATAGTGTGTTTTTTACCTGTGCAGCAATGATTACAGGAACTTTGCATTCTTCTGGTATAGAGATGGGCCCTTTAGGGGATGACAGAGGGGTAAAGTTTGCACTGAACCTATCTGCCAGGATGCTGGCAATATCTGTTGGTTCTGTATATTTAGTGCCATTATGCTGTAACTCAGAGCAGATCTGAATGTTGCCATTGAGATTCTTGACATAGCTATAGAATGCTTTGTGGTTGTCTTTAGAGTCAGTGGCGGTTTTGTTTTCATAACTAGCTTTAGAGGATTTTATGAGGGATCTCAGCTTCTTACTGAAGCCGACCAGGGAGTTACTCCAATCATGGGATTTTATTCTTTTTTGCAACAGTTTCTTTTTTCTGTTGTAGAGTTTGTTTATGGCAGGGGACCACCAGATTGGCTTCCTTTTTTTGAAGGATAGCATCTTGGTTCTGTTAGGGATTGCACGCTCCATGCAATCATGTAAGTGCTTATAAAGTGCATTTGTGTAGGATTCAGCAGTCATACATCTATTGTCCATCAGCATGGGTGTTGTGAAGTTTGCCACTTCTGTCTTAAGAAGCGTGAAGTTGGCTTTGGAGAAATTTTTTACTGTGGTTTCCCTAATGGGGGTGGGGGAGGGATGTGGATGTCTAGGGTGATTAGCTTATGGTTGGATCTGACCAACGAGGAATTGACCTCTGGTGTGGAGCACCGGTTGCCCATGTTGGTAATAACCAGGTCTAGGATATTGCTGCCCCTGGTGGGGGTGTGGATAATTCAATGGTGCATCAACGGATCCTGGAAACTATCGCCCCATAAGCCTGACTAGCTTGGTCTGCAAAGCTATGGAAAGGATCATCATGGACCTCATAAATAAAGATATTGGGGACCTACAGACACTGGATCCTACCCAGTTCGGCTTTGTTAAGGGCAGATCCTGATTCTTAAACCTGGTTGATTTCTTTGAAACAGTCACCAAGGCCATTGACAAGGGGAAGGTGGTCCACACAGCCTACCTGGACCTCGCAAAAGCCTTTGATACAATACCCCACTCGAGCATTATAGATAAGCTCACCAGCATAAATATAAACCCCTATGTCACTAGATGGGTTGCAAACTGGCTCAAAGACAGAACCCACATGGTTAGAATTGCTGGAGCCATGTCAGACTCCAAATCAGTTACAAGTGGCGTCCCACAAGGCTCAGCCCTGGGACCTCTCTTGTTCGGTATATATTTCTCGGAGGTACAGGCCAACATGAAGGACTGTGGCTGACCAAGTTCGCAGATGACTGCAAACTGGGTGCCATAATTGACTCTCCAGCCGACACAAGTATCCTCCAAAAGGGCCTCATAGAAACAGACAACTGGTGCCAGAGCCATGGCCTCAAGCTAAATGCCAAAAAATGTATAGTCATCCCCTTTAGCAAAAACAAAGTGCCCACAAATTACCACATAGGTGGTAATCCATTAAGTACAGAAGAAGTAATTAGGGACCTGGGGACCCAAGTTGATAGCAATCTCTCATTTGACAACCACGTGGCCAAAGTGGTTAGAAAAACATTTTATATAGCTCACCTAATCATGAAGGGATTCACATCTAGATCAGGAGAGGTCATCGTGCCTCTTTACTCATCCCTCATCAGGCCCATAATTGAGTACAATGCCCCTTTTGGGATGTACCTTACCAGACACGTGCAGCAACTGGAAAGACCCCAAAAGTACCTCACCAAGAGGATCAAAGGGCTCAAACAGATGCCATATGCTGCCCGGTTAAAGAAACTCCAGCTCTACCCAGTGGCATACTGCCTGCTCAGAGGCGATCTGTGCCTGAAGTATAAAGCCATGTCCAACCCGGAATTACTGGACATGCTGCACCTCAGAAAATCCAAATCCCATCGAGCTATGCACTTGAGAGACTTGAACCTCAGCACTGAAATAAATAGGACATGCTGGAGGGACAGATTCATAACCCAGAGGCTCCCTTCACTCTGGAATAAAATCCCAGTCCAGGTTAGGCAGAGTCCATCACTGACTCTCTTCAAGAGGAATCTTGATGAGTGGATGGGCGATCGTAGGTTTACCCCGGGTATCACTTTTGTTTCACTGTTAGTCAGAGGCACAGTATACTAACCTCGAAAAAGGGCATAGCAAAATTAATTTAAAATGGGTGGCGAAAGCCAAACTCACTCTGGCTAGGCTTATAAATGCCCTAGGGCAGATAGCCTAGTATGAACCTATGAACCTATGAACACATTTGAAACAAAACCTTGCCTAATGGCACACAGGACCTCAGTGCACTTCAGCACATGCCCTCTGTATGATTGGCTGGGTGACCATGATCTCAACACAGGGTGTCTGCCTGTGTATCTCTTGGACTGGGGCAATATGTGCTGATCCTGTAACTATGGGTATAAAGATGTCTATGATTCTGAGGGCTGTATGGCTATTATACTAGTAAAGTTCAAATGTACTCATCAATCAGGACATATTATTGATGACATCAGCAGGTCTTGTTGTGGTCAGTCATTTGGGGGCCAAGTCACATGCTACAAATAAAATACTGCAAAACCTTACCTATTTTTAAGTTATCAAGATGATCATATTTTTGCCATCTGGACATGCATGAGCACCAAGTTGTTTTGAGGGAGATTAAAGCCCCTACCTATCTAGTTTTACACTCTGTAGATCACATTATTTATCGCACGTGCCATGGTTTAATGGGGATACTTCACTGTCAGCTGGTATTCTTTAGGTGGATGACTTCATCAAGCCTTGTAGAACAGGGCAGTTTGAAAGCCAGCAGCAAGTTACAGGTTCAAAACGTGCATACCCATTGCAGGTGGACAGCCCGTGAGGGCATATCAGTTATTTTGCAGGGGTGTACACACACACACACACACACACACACACACACACACACACACACACACACACACACACACACACAGAAGTACAAAGTAGCTTGGAGTGATAGTAAAACCCATAACCCATACCCATGCGAGATTTCCATTTCCTTCACTACAGTGCGATCTCGGAGTAGGTATATTTAAGTAGGGGGGTGTGGGGAGTGTAGGGGGTGACACCCCCCTGCGAAAACATTTGAAAGGTGTTACTTTTTTTTTATGTCCCTTTCATATGTTTGAGTTTCTCTAAATTTGAGATTCTGGTTTTGAGTTTATGACTTTTGAGTTTAGAGAAATTTGATCATATGAAGGGGAACCGTACACATATATGTCTGTATGTATAGACATAGCTTTACATAATAGGTCATTGTGATGACAGGGCAAGAGATTTGCACTCATTTTAACTAAATGTTTGGGCATGCCCAGTGGGACTCTCAATGCTTATAAGTGACTCCAGGCCACACCTACCTGAGTGTACTCCAATTTGGGATTTTGTATGTTACAGACCATACCTCTCAACTGTCCAGAGTTTCGCAGAATGTCCAAAGTTTTGGCTCATAATCTTGGTTTGTTCCTCATAAAATTTGTGGTTTTCTGGCAAATCACTTGGATAGGTTTATAGATAGGTACTAGGCTATCTGCCCAAAGGCATTTATAAGCCTAGCCAAAATGTGTTGGCTTTCGCTGCCCCCTTAGATTTGTTTCCTGAGCCTCGACCCAGCAGAGCCAATGAAGTGATCCCCAAGGTAAATTTTCTGTTTCCCATCCACTCGTCAAGGTTTCTTTTGAAGAGTGCTAGCGAGGAGCTCTGCCTAATGTAGATTGGGATCTTGTTCCAAAGAATGGTAAGTCTCTGGGACAGGAATCTGTTCCTCCAGCACGTCCTATTTATTGTTGTGGTGAGGTTTAGATTCCTACAGTGTGTGGCTTAAGGGGATAAGGTTTTCTTTAAGTGGAGCATGTCCATCAATTCTGGGTTGGACATGGCCTTGTATGTCAGGCAGAGATCACCTCTAAGTAGGCGGTGTGCAACCGAGTACAGCTGTAGTTTCTTCATTTAGCTGCATAGAGCATAGGTTTGAGGCCAGTGATCCTCTTGGTGAGGTACTTCTGTGGTCTTTCTAGCTGTTGCAGGTGTCTTGTAAGGTACCTCCCAAATGAGGTGTTGTACTCTATGATTGGGCTGATGAGTGATGAGTAGAGGGGCAGTGACCTCTTTTGATCTGGATGCGAACCCTTTTGTGATTAGGTGGGCCACGTAGAAGGATTTTCTAACCACTTTGGCAATGTGATAATCAAAGGTGAGATTACTATCTACTTGGGTCCCCATATCCCTTATTACGTCTTCCGTATTTAGGGGACTACCACCTATGTGGTAGTTTGTAGGTACTTTGTTTTTTCCAAAAGGGGATGATTATGCACTTTTTGGCATTTAGTTTGAGGCCATGATTTTGACACCATGTATCCATCTCAGTGAGACCCTTTTGAAGGATGTCTGTGTCAGCCGGAGAGTCAATTATAGCTCCTAGTTTGCAGTTGTCTGCAAACTTAGTCAGCCATAGTCCTCCTGTGCTTGCCTGTACCTCTGAGAAGTATATGCCGAACAGGAGGGGTCCTAGGTCTGAGCCCTGGGGAATGCCACTTGTAACCGGTTTAGTCGGACCTAGCTCCCGAAACTCTCACCATGTGGGTTCTGTCCATGAGCTAGTTGGCAACCCATCTTGTGATGTAGGGGTTTATGTTCAGGCTGGTGAGCTTGTCTATAATACCAGAATGGGGAATGGTGTTGAAGGCCTTAGCGATGTCTAGGTAGGCTGTGTGTGTCACCTTTCCCTCGTCTATAGCCTTGGTAACTGTCTCAAAGAAGTCCACCAGGTTTAGAAGGCATGATCTGCCATTAACAAAGCCAAACTGGGTAGGGTCCACTGTTTGGAGGTTCCCAATGTCTCTGTTAATGAGTTCCATGATGATGCGCTCCATAGCCTTGCATATCAACCTATTCAGGATAGTTCCCGGGGTTTGTTGTGGCTCCACCTTTGTGGAGTGGAATAATCGTTGCTGTGCGCCACTCTATGGGTATGTAGCCTGTGGAGAGGCTGAGTTTGAACAGTGTGTTTAGGTGAGGGGTTAGTTCGTCTTTGAGCTTATGTAGGACGCAGCCTGGGACACCGTCCAATCCCACTGATGCTGTGTTTTTGTCTTTGGAGAGGGCTGTTTTAACCTGGGTGTCTGTGATTTCAGGGACTCTACATTCTTCTGGTATGTTTATGGGCTCTTTTGGGGGTGAGAGGGGGGTGTAGCTTGCGCTGAAACTGTCTGCCAGGATGTTGGTGATATCGGTTGGTTCAGTGTATTTTGTGCCATTCTGCACTAACTCCGAGCAGATCTGAGCATTTCCACTTAGATTCTTGACATAGCTAAAGAATGCCTTGTGGTTATCTTTGGAGTCCTTGGCAATTTTTCTTTCAAAGCTTGCCTTGGATGATTTTATGAGGGATCGTAGTTTCTTGCTGATACTGATCAGGGATGTCTTCCCTTCTTGGGATTTTACTCTTTTCTGTACTAGTTTCCTCCTTCTATTGTATAGCTTGTTTATGGCAGGAGTCCACCATACTGGTTTCCTTTTTTTGGAGGAGTGAGTCTTGGTTTTGCTTGGGATGGCATGATCCATGCATTCTTGTAGATGCCCATAGAATGCATTAGTAAAGGATTTTGCAGCTTGAACAGCCTTATCCTTCAGCATGGGGGCTCTGAAACTTTCCACTTTGGTCTTAAGTAACGTGAAGTTTGCTTTTGAAAGGTTTTTCATGGTGGTGTTCTTGTCCAGGGGTGCGGGCAGAATGTGGATATCCAAAGTGATTTGTTTATGGACAGATAGGCTGCTCAAAGCTCCCCTCTCTCACAGGTGAACAGTGAATTTCCTTCTGTTTAAGTAAGGTATGGGCAAACACAGAGATTTGTAACACAGCCCTGAATTCAGCACTAACCTGAAAACTGTACTATACTAGCTTAGAAAGGCAGGAAACAAGTATATATATTTTTGTTTTTTTTTTAGAAAATAAAGCAGATACACTCAAAAAACACTTTAAACACACACAAAAGGATACTTATTGTTATATATGGCAGATCAGAGTTGTAGTCAATGCCCCTAGTAATAAAGTAGGAAGAAACAGAAATACAGTAAAAGGAGAATATATATATATATATATATATATATATATATATATATATATATATATAAAACAATAGAAAACAAACAAACTGATTTAAACAAGTCACCCAATTAACCAGAAAAAAAAGCTCAAAACTGAGCCCTGTTCCAGCAGTCTTCAATCAGACAAGTTCTAACTGCACACCCTTGCTTACTAGGGTGCAGGGAAACCTTCTCCAAAAAAGATGGCCTGGATCAGTGCTCAAGTTATACAAATATAGCTAGATTCAGCAGGCCTGAATCTGGTCTATGCTACAGCAACAAGCTGCACCAATTTCAGAAAGAAACAGTTCAAATAAGCAGGCACAATAAGCCTGTAACCAGAAATTCCCAGCTCAGAAGGACAGAATCCAGCCTCTCCTCCCACAAGAGTGCAGACCACAAACATCCTTAATGTAGAATAACTGGCCTGAAGCCCAAGTGCTTAAGCCAGAACTAATACACATTTAGAATAGCAGACACTGGGCCTTCAATCAGCAATTCCCAGCTTAGAATGATGTAAGCTACCTGTCCTGCTACAACAGTGCAGACCACAAACCTTCTTAATGTAAAACAGCCTGTATGCAGCCCAAGTTGTTGTTGTTTGCCTTTTCGGCTTTTCCCGGTTAGGGGGTCGCCACAGCAGAATTCTGGTCCACTAATGATGGGCAGTAGATTTTTAAGGTGCCGAGTTGCCAGCCCGACACCCAAACTTCAACGAAGGCATGCCCATTCACGCATGTCTTTCAAACACCACTACACTGCGAGAAGGACATGCAGATTCCACACAGAAAGCACTCTAGCCTAGAATCGAACAGGAGAACATCTTGCTGTGAGGCAACAATGCTACCGCTGCACCACCGTGGCTTAAACCAAAAGACTTAGAATAACAGTTACAATTTAATCAGGCTACTACCAAGCAGTAATAAATAAGCAGGATGAACTGAGGATTGAAGTCACTAAATATCAGCATAGATTTTCTGACTTCAAATCCTTCAGAAAACTGTATGTTGAGACAAATCCTGTTACTCTAGCAACTTTTTTAAGATTATGAGAGCAGTATTTAAAATATGCCCCTATTTGTGGGCCTTTGTCCTCCCCCATGCCTCTCAACTGTACAGATTTTCACAGAATATCCAGATTTTTGCCTCATATTTTTGGTCTTTTTCTCATAAAATTGTGGGTTTCTGGCAAATAATTGAGGGTTGAAGTCAGAAAATAAAGAGATCCATTTTGAGTTTCAGTCTTCATACCATTCAAAAAACTCACGCTAATGCAACACCTTGTATTCCATCAACCTTCTAAGTTTGTAAGAGCAATATTTACAAAGTTTCCCTATGTTTTGTGCCTTTGTTCCCCACATTATTTATGGCTTTGTCCAGATTTCTTGTTCTGAGAGGTATGATCCCACCATTTTGTCAGGCTTTATCCAGATTTCGTGCACTAAGACGTTGAGAGGTATGTTACAGACATTGACATCTGTCCCTGTTTCTGCAGTACTGCACTTCACTCAAATGTCTATGACATTCCCCAGCTATCTGCTGTACTTAATATGTGACTGAGGTTCATAATGTTACAGACACACAGAATGACAGTATGTGAAAACACTGACATAATAATACCTTACATGCAAAAGATGTGAATACTTCCAGATTAGAACCATCAACACCTTCATCCATGCTAACTTCCCTAATCCACTGAGCCACACAGGCTGCCAGACAGAGAGTAATCATTCATCACACATTCAGCAGCATAAATATATACATTGTTATTTCTGCTTTACATGGGACATTCAGCATGTGTTAGAGTACTATGTTACAGCCCTGGGATTGCTTGGTCTGCTGATATGTTGCCGACTTACTGTTAAAGCAGTTATATGGAACACTGCTGTGTGAGGGGTAGGGGAATAACAGCATATGATCTGCTGGGATAGACAGTAGTCCAAATATTATCTGACGCCACTGTTTAACATCTCCCATGACTGATGTAGTGAACATTCCAAACATGAGACCTAGTGATTATTAGGGGGACACATACTATTAGACTGGGTATCTGTAATCCTATGTGGATGTTACAGCTGTTCAAATAGCCCACTATATTTCCTTGCATAAATGCAGCAGATCCGCACATACAATACCATATTATATTATATGACAAGTAGT
Organism: Protopterus annectens; assembly: GCF_019279795.1. Lineage (NCBI taxonomy): Eukaryota > Metazoa > Chordata > Ceratodontiformes > Protopteridae > Protopterus > Protopterus annectens. The sequence goes on along the minus strand of NC_056725.1, from coordinate 1,643,939,838 downwards.
GTGTAAGTTAGAGACTTACCTTGAGATTGCCACAGTTGACAGCACCATAGTTCAGGACTGAATATGTGTGATACAAGCAGTACACAGCCAATTCGTGGATAGGTATAGATTGTGTGGGTTGCCTGGCATCAACAATTTTATTATATGTATGTGAGTTGGACTAAGGTGTCAGTCTTAAGGCCCTAGGTTGTCAGTGAATGTGCTATGCATTGTCTTTTAGCTAAAGCCAGGGTGTACTGGGCACACCTGTGTCTGCCTACCAGGATGTCATCAGGAGGTTCCTCCTCCATGTCCTCCTGTGAGTTGAGGCTTTGGTGACCTAGGCAGTGGTGGAGGGCTGCTTATCCCTTCCCTTTGCCCGATCCTGCTGCAGCTGCTTCCGCTGGATCATACTGTGTAGCATGGAACATACTGTGAATATCTGTGAACATGTGGCTGGAATGTACTGCAGGGCTCCACCAGATATATCAAGGCACGGGAACCGTGACTTCAGAACCCCAAACAAATGCTCTATGATGTTCATAGTTTGTGCGTGTGCTTCATTATGGCATACTTTTGTGGGTGTGGGTGCATTTCTGATGGATGTCATTGTCCATGGTTCAAGTGCAGAGCCAGCATCCCCCAGTAAATGGCCATGTGGGATGTCCTCCCTAGCAAACATCTGGTACAGCTGTAATCCATGTCAGATATGGGAGCCATGATAACTGCCAGGGCTGCCAGCACACGCATTCATTATAATGCCCTGGGCATTGCACATGACCTGGCAGTTGATAGAGATGTACCCTTTGCAGCTGATGTAGATTCTACTGTCCTCACTGGGTGGAGACTTGATGTGTACTTGAGTGCAGTCTATGACATCCAATACCTTAGGGTAGTGTGCAACATGGTAGAACTGTTGCATATTGCAGGCCCTCTCCTCACAAGTGAGGGGAAACTGTATGTGCTCACTGGCATATACTAGCATGTCATCTAGGTACTGGTGTAATAACCTGGATGCTGATAACCAAAACTCAGACACCAATGGACCAAAAAAGCAAGGAAGACATCCAAACAGAAGATGGGACCAATGACCAGTGTAATAATACAGATTAAATCAGCAGTCAAGCACTTTTGTCTTGCATAAATACTTCATCAGAACTGCCATAATGTAACACATACATCACTTAAATAGTGTTAAAAATACATCCTGTGATAATCCCTACCCAATGAAAATGTATTTAATGAAATCCAATAGGTTAAAAACAATTAAATAACACATATCTTCACTGCCATTAAACTAAACATATAAATATATAATATGACCCTGCACAATAACTAAAAATAAAACATGATTTTTAATTAGCTAAACATTAAATAATAGATGTTTATGTTGAAGTATATGTAAAAAACAACCTGAAAAAAATTACTTAAATAAAAATCAGCCTTCAAGGCTTTTGAAATTTAAAAGGTAAAATAGAACAGGCATCATCAAGGCCCGGAGTATCCAAGGCATTAAGCCTGAGTATACAAATCAATTTTCTCTTAAGCAGGTGTTCTTCCTAAATGTACTCTCTAGAATCCTTTACAGTGTAATTTAGAACAACAAAGAAAAAACGTGTGGCCAGGGGCTTGGTTAATATATCTAAATAAGGCATTAGACAATTTTCTTTTGCTTATATCATTGATGTGTTCATACATCCTTTCCTTCAACTTTCGAGAGGTTTTTGCAATATAAAATACATTATGTGAATCACATAATGATGCATATACAACCCAACTAGATTCACAATTAAAATGCCTCTCCGTGACGAACTTCCTGTTTTTCACAAAAAATTATTTACATTCTAGAACATATCTACACTGATTGCAAAAATCACATTTAAACATACCCCTAGGTCTATGGCAGTTTTTACCATGCACATGTCTTTCAAAATTTTTTTAAAACATTTGTTTTTGCAAAAAACTATGTTGGGTAAATCTCCTAAAACACCACCCGATTCAGTTGAAGAAATTAAAAGCCAATTATACTTAATTATATTCACAATCTCACTAGAATGTGTACCATAGGTAGTAATAAAGGTTCTATCATAAGAGACTGATGTCACTTGTTGCTGAAAAATTAATTGTTAATCCTATTTCTTTGCTCATTACCAGGTCATGGCAATAATGGTTTATAAAACTGTCTATGACACTTATCACAAACTTCCACCTTGACCCATTCAAACAGCTGATATGAGTACCCCCTGTTTTTAAACATATCAAGTAATATATTAACCTCATGGTTAAATACATCATCATCTATAATCATTCAAGCCAGTCTAACCAATTGGCTTTTTACTACACATGTCTTCTGAAAATGGGGGTAACAACTGTCATAATGGAGATAAGAACTCAAAAAAGTACTTTTTCTGTATACATTAGAGAGAAAACTCATATTTTCATAATCCTTAGTCAATCTAATATCCAAATATGTCATTTAGTCTTTATTGACTGAATAAGTAAATTTTAGAAAAGAGGTACTGTTGTTAATAAATTCAATCAACCTCTCCATAGACTCAACCCATACCAAAAATATATTGTCCAGAAATCTAGTGTAAAAATTCCAAGATGAACTATAGTGATTGTTAAAAATAGAGTTTTCCTCCCAGTATGCCATAAAAATATTTGCAAAACTTGGCGCACATGCTGCTCCCATGGCAAAACCAGTTAGTTGTTTAAACAAATGTCCTTCAAAATAAATGAAACTATTTGACAACACTGACTCCATTAGATTATCAAATTCCAATTCACCAATATCCAAAAGAATATCTTCTAACCATTTCAGCCCTTCCCTATGGGGGAATGACAGAATACAAGTTCTGAACATCTATAGTGACCAATAAACTGTCATTAATCATCTCAGTATTGGCTATTCTAGTTAAAAAATCCCAAGAATCCTGACAAATTTGATAAACCTTCATTACTGAAGGTTTTAATAAGTTATCTAAGTATTTAGATAAATAAAAGGTTTTACTTCTTGCAGCATCTAGTATTGGTCTTAGAGGTGGTTGATCCAAATTCTTATGAATTTTTCAAATTCCAAAAATGCCATCCACTATTGGTCTTAGGCGTGGTTGATCCAAATTCTTATGAATTTTTCAAATTCCAAAAATACCATCTACCGCCGGATGCTTGTTACTCAGATAGTTAAACACAGTTACATCTATTTGGCCTTCCATCAACATATCATATAATATAACATCAGTTCTACTATAAGCGATGTTCAACTCATTTCTTGAAATTTCACAATAAGTGTCTTTGAATAGAATATCCAACATTTGATTAGAATAGTCACTAGAGTCATAAATACAAATTCCACCACCTTTATCAGTTTTCATAATCCTTATGTTAGTATTAGAGCAAAGTTCACACAATACAATCTCTTCTTCACACTTTAGATTCAAATTTTTATTCATCCTACTTTTATAGACATTCTTACAAGCGTTCCTTTCATATATTTTTTCATATAATTCTAACGGATTATTGAAGGTGGATTAAATGTACTAGATTTCTTATATTCACATTCTGTAGTAACCACTAGATCATCATTAGTGTCCATTTTGGAACCAAATTGCTAGATTTAATTTTCTAACAAATAATTTAAAATCAATAAAAGTAGCTCCCAAGTCAACTTTTCTAGCAGGCACAAAATTTAAACCTTAACTAAGTAAATCGGCATGTGCCGTAGATATATCAAAACTAGAATAGTTATAAACCGTGAAATCATTAGCAGAGTTTTTTATACATTTAGGACCACTGGTGTTTGATAAAAAATATCCAACATAATCATTACCAGGGTTTGTATTATGTTGTGTCAGTTGCTCAGACATAACATTATTCAGATCGTTAAAATATTGCTCTAACAAATTCTATTTGCCAAAAATTCTTTAGTATCACCCAAAAAGCAATCAACATAATCATTAAGGTGTGCAACATGTTCAAAGATTTTATCACTCGCCAAAAATTCATCAGTATCATCCACATTAATTACAGTTGAGTTCCCAATAATGTCTAATAATTGGTCAGAACTGTTATCAACATTTACAACAGAATTCAAAAACAAATTATTATTAATGTCTTACTTAACCTAGATGCTGATGCCCGTGAGACCAACATCATGTCCCCAGTTGGTCTTTGGGAAGTACCTGTAGCTAGTATTCTAAGGACAACACATACCTTTGTTTCCACTGGGATGGGTTCCCCTCTGTTGGCTCTGAGACTGAGTTGAGGGCTGCTGAGCTCAGTGAGTTCTTGTAGCATGCCTCCTTCCACCTTGTAGCACTCTACAGTCTTCAGCTCCTGTAGCCCCTGGAAGGTTACCCTGGGCCTGAACACTTTTCTTCTTCTCTGTCTAGGCCTATTGTCAGCAGCAGCACTGACTTCAGCATCTAGCACATGTAGATGTATCAGGCCTCCAGCAGTCTCTAGCATTCTTTCAGTTAAAATTCCCAAGTCTGTACTCCATTGGGGGAAGAATCAGATTGTAGGGTGTATGCATACTTTACAGTCCTCTGCTGTAGGTGCTGACTATGTGACTGGCTACTTATGATGCATTCCAACTATCTAGTATATCATTAACATCATTTAATGGCCTAATTTAAGTTAAACAGGGGTCAAAACTAATTAATCTGTCATTGGCTTTTAGATATATTCAGCACGGCTGTACACTGTGCAAACACACAGCCCATAGGTAAACAAAGCTTAGCACTTAGTACTCACACACCCCCCTCAACATTTCCATGCTCAGCATAGCAGTGCACTGGGTAAACACATGGAAACCCACTTATCTTAGCTAAACAAATCTTAGAAGTTAGTGCACACACTCCCCAGAAAAGGCATGCTCAACAAGGCAGTGAGCAGTGCAAACAGGAGCAGCTAAGTTGAAATAAGCTTAGATGTTATTTGACACACTTTCCCCTGATATCAGCTACCTTCTCTATAAACACCAACATAGTTCTATGCCTAAAAGGAGGGGATATGTGGACATGATTACCCCTTTATGCTAGTCAGTAACTCCAACTCTTTTGCATAAGGATCCATGCTCACAGCCTGGAAACTACACGCTTCAAAGCCCTACCAAGTTAGCAAAATCACCAATGCACCACTGTAGATACTCCATGCAGGGGCCTATAATACATTTCTGTCACATAATATTAATTTTGTTTTTTCCAATTTTTTAAAACATTTTTTATAAAGTATGTTTGCGCACTGCAGCTCACTGTGCAAACATGCCCAGATTATTTAAAAAAATATCTTATAAAACTTAATTTAATTTATTTCTTTTAATTTTTCAAAGACAAGGAAGATGGTTTCGCTGATGTCTGTACATGGTATGTCATTTATGTCCATTTCCTACATTTTACTGAATCTAAAAATGTTCATGGCCATGTTAGCAGTCTGGCGCAATGCCCACAAAGAAAAAAAAGGGTAGACGTTATTAAATTCCCCCTGTGTCTTTTTCAATGACTATCTATCTACACACACACACACACGCACACATGCACACATACATATATATATATATATATATATATATATATATATATATATATATATATGGGTCAACTTCAGAATGCCGACCGTTCAGAATGCTGACTTTCATATGGCCGACACCATATGATCGACATTCCGAAAGACCAACATAGCACCATTTACCTACCTGTAAACACAGTAAAACTATGTTATGCAGGGGGGGGGGGGCACTGGTGTTTGCACATTGGCAATAGATGATGGTTACTGTTGATGTGACACCTCAGCCCCATGTGCAAAAATGGGAAAAATGTGGTTATGGGTGGGTATCTGCACATACACACAAACATGCATCACAAAAGTCATTGTGCAGAAACATTAATACATGTTACGTAGGTACATGGGTTACATATTAGAAACACGAAAGATCTAAAATGTGAATGTATGTACATTGACACATAAAGGTCAATGTAAATACACAGCGAAACATGTAAACGGCAAAATTCAAAATGCCGAACATGTTTCCTAGCCAGCAGCGCTGTGGTGGGATAAGGAAATATATCCTTTTCCCCACTGTTGTGTGGTCTGGGAGTTGGTATATTTAAGAAGTGGGGTGTGGGGGGTGCAGGGAGGCTTGCCCCCCTGCATAAGCATGTTAATGTATTTTTTTTTATTTTGTACTTACCCGTGTGGCGTGTTTTGCTGATGAAACACATTTGGCATTTTGATTTTTGCCATTTTTGTGTTTTGCTGTGTATGTACATCGACCTTTATTTATTTATTTACATTTGTTGACTGGGCTAGTCTAACTGGATATATGTCCATTTTCAGTAGAGACCCAGGGAGAAAAGCTCCAGCCAGTAGCAGAGACAAGTTTACAGTATACAGTAAAAATTACATCTATTTAAAAACACATTGTTTAATTTGAGGATGAGATACTTATAAAAAAAAAGAATTCCAAAAAAAAATAACATTGTGTTTTTTTTTTTTTATATAAAGCAGTGGAGAAGAGAAGAGTTGAGAGAGTAGAAAAGAGGTTTAGAGGTCAGAGAGGGTTATATAAGGGAGAGAGCAGTGAGTTATCAGATGATGGTTAAAGTTAATTCTTATTGGGTGGGAGTAGGTGCAAGAAAGGAAAGAACAATAGGAACCTGGTTCTGGTGTAATTCTTGTATAGTGGGTCTAATCAATCAGGGCTGGAGCAGGGACAAAGCCAATGATTCTGTAGATATTCTTTAAGATGCTTTTTATATAGTTGAGTGGAAGCAAGAGAGGAAAGTTCACTAGGGAGTTGATTCCAGCTTTTTCCCACTGTGTTGGTGAAGAGTGAGTCCCCTGCTTTGTTGTTAGATTTGACAGAAGAAACTAGAAATTTGTTAGCTGAGCGAAGTGTAGGGAGATTTTTGTAGGGGATGATTAGATTAGTAAGGATTGGGGCATTATTAGGGTGATAGAGTATTTTTTGGGTGATAAGTTGCTGATACAGTATTTTGTTATCCAGTTGTAGCCATCCCAGTTGTTTGAGGTTGTGACAGTGGTGTGTTCTATAGGGGGAACTGGTAGCAAATCTAGCTATATTATTATAACAGGTGGAAAGTTTAGTAATGTTATTTGTAGACAGATTAGTATAAATTGCAGAAGCATAGAACAGGGTAGAGGATAGGTGGGTCTGAGCAATAGTAATTCTCGCTGGGGGGGGGGGGGTAAGGAAGGGTTTGAGTCTATAGAGGGAGCCTAGTTTTTTGTTGACAGTTTTTATTGTTGAGTTAATATGGTCATCAAAGCTAAGGGTGTTGTCAATTGTAACACCCAGTAAATGGGTTGTGGTATCAGGGACTATATTTGTGCCATTGTTAGAGGTTATTATGAAATTTGGTAGAGGTGACTTAAGAGTAGGAGCAAAGAGTAGCAGTTTTGTTTTTTTAGGGTTCAGAAGGAGGCAGTGTTGCATGAACCAATTTTCAACACTGTTTAATACTGTTTTGGTCTGGAATTGGAGAGAGTTTATGGACTTGGCAGAGCAAATTAATGTTGAGTCATCAGCATATTCAATGCAAGTGGCTTGAGGAATTTTGGTATGTAGATTGTTAATAAATAATGAAAAGAGAAGAGGACCTAAAATGGAGCCTTGAGGTACTCCGATGTTCACAGGGAGGGAAGAAGAAAGGGTATTATTCCAAAGGACTGCCTGCTGTCTGTTTTCAAGATAGGATTTAAACCATAGTAGAGATTGTGAGTCAAGTGATTGGGCTTTTAAGATTTCAATGAGTAAGTTGTGGTTCACCATGTTGAAGGCCTTTGAAAGGTCAATAAATAGAGCAGAAGAGAAAGTATTGTTGTTACGATTTTTGTTTATAGAGTCAGTAAAGGATAGTAGAGCGGTAGATGTGCTATGGAATGGTCTAAAGCCATGTTGGCAGTTGGCAAGTATGTTATTATGGATAAGGTGGTCAAGTAGTTGTCTGTGTATGCATTTTTCCATTATTTTGGCAATTGGTGAGAGTAAGGCTATAAGCCTAAAATTTGAGAGCTCAGCAGATGTACCACCTTTGTGTAGGGGGATAATGTGGGATACTTTCCATATGGAAGGGATTTTACTTTCTGAGATTGTTCTGTTTATAAGGATGGAGATGGGGTAGGCAATGGCTTTAGCTGCTATTTGCAGGTATTCTGCTGGAAGGCAGTCAGCAGAAGGGGTACAGGATTTAGGTTTTGGATGAGTTTGGAAATTTGGGATGTAGGGAAAGGTTGTATGTGAAAGGTAGGAGTTGTAGTATTAGGGGTGTTTAGAGGTGAAGAGGTGATTGGTGGTATAGAATTGGCAAGAGTTAGAATAGCTTCAGTAAAATATTTATTGAAAGCATCTGGAATCTGGTCAGAGTTATTTTGGTTGAATCTGGAAGGTGAACGAGTTTTAGAGTGACCTGGTTGAAGAAGTTTGTTAATGCCTGACCAGAATTTCTGAGGTTGTTCTTTATGGGAGTGTAGGAGTTGAAAGTAATAGTCTTTTTTGTCCCTGAAAATGTCTTTCTTGGTGGCATTTCTTAAATGTTTGAAGTAAAGATGATCTGATGGACTTTTAGAGGCTCTCTATTTGTTCCAAATTTTATTTCTGAGTAGGATCTTTTGCCTAGTTTGTTTTGTAAGCCACGGGGCAATTTTGGTCCTTATGCGGGAGGAATGAAGTGGGGCATGGGAGTTAAGGATATGAAGGAATTTTGTATTGAAGTAGGTTACTGCTTCATCTAGTTTAAGGTGTAACATGGGAGACCAATCACATGCTTTGAGTTTATTTTGGAAGGACTGAGGATTGAAGAATTTTTTGGAGCGGAAGGTTGTAACATTATTATAATTAGGACAATGATTTTTTTGCTTAATAATATAGGTAATCATGTGGTCACTAATATCGTCTGGAAGGGTTCCTGGTTTATAAGTATTATGATGGCTATTGAGAAGGATCCAGTCTAAGGTGGTTGCTTTATTACTTGGTTTATGGATTCTGGTAGGAGTGGTAATTATTTGAGAGAAACCGTGAAGATTTATGTGATTGGTGGGATTGGGCAAAGAGCAGGTTATCCAGTCGATATTAAAGTCTCCTAGGACAATGGTTTCCTGAGGTAGGTGTGTAGAGAGGTGATTAAGTATGTTTTCAAGTGTATTAATATTATTTCCTGGGGGGAGATATATGCAAAAAACATAGATAGATTTGGAGTTGTTAATTTGAAGCTTGGCAGTAAGGGTTTCAGCATTATTAGCTGTTGGTAGGGGCAAGTCGAAGGTGCTAACTTGGAGTCCTGATTTGTACAAAATGGCTACTCCACCACCTTTTTTGGTTTTACGGTCATTTCTTAGGATACTGAACCCTGGAGGGATGATTTCCTGGTCAAGGGTACTGGGTTTTAACCATATCTCTGTGATGCAGAGAATGTCAAAAGAATGCACTTGTAAGAGTGCGTGAAGGCAGGTAATTTTATTGTTAATGCTGCGGATGTTAAGGTGTGCTATCAGCAGGGATTTGATGGCCTATTTGGGGTAGTGCTGATGGGTGTCGTTGAGTTATTTAGGAGGTTGAGTGTATGAGTATAGGGACCGGGGTTAGGATGAATATTGCTGGCTAATAGAGGGTGTTTTTGAGGATATTGAATACACTTTAGAATTTTGTAGATATTGAAAGTGGATCGTTTGACAAGGAAGTAGGTTATATGGGTTGATCTGTGGTACTTTTGAAGTAGGTATGTAGAAGTACAGGTTATATTACTATGTTGGAGTGTATGTCTATGGGAAGTAGGGAGAGTTTGTTGGTTGGGAAAGTGTTCTAGAAAAGAGAAATGTTGAAAGGAGGTTAGTGTATAAGGTATAGTAAGAGCTGCAAGAGATGTAGTTAGGAGAAGAAGGTATGTATAAATTGATTTGTGTGTTGGGTCCATTAGGTTGTAAATGGAAGCAGTATAAGTCAGTGGAGGGAAAGACTGAATATGGAGGTATGAGAGAAGAAGGTGGAAAGTAACATGGAAGTATAAGGGAAGGAGGAGGAGGGAGTAAATGTTAAGTGTGGTAGGTTGGAGGGAGATGTGAGTTAATTAAATAAGTAAAAGGAGGTTGTAGAGATACAGCTATGCTATATAGTGGTACAAGGTAGGGTGTGGAAGGGGAGGGGGTGGAGTTAAACCTGAGATAAATTAGGAAGTAGTAGAGGTGGGGGTGTGGTTGTAAAGCGGCAGGAGATTGTGATAGAGGGAAGAATAGGGAGAGGGTGTGGTAATGGAAGTATATAGTTATGACCAGTGGGGTGGGTGGGAATTGGGGGTAGGTTAGGGGAGCGGAGTGAGCCCGAAGGGCGAACGGAGCTGGTTGGAGCAGGTAAGTAAAAGATTTCCTGGAGTCAATCAGTGAGGAGGAGGAAAATCCAGAGGCAAAAGCAATAGTCACAGGTAAATATAAAGTGGCTTAAGTAGTTCAAGTGACAAAAGCAAAAGGAGAGGAGATGAAAAATATGGGGATAGAGTGGAAGAAGAAGAAAAAGAAAGGCTAAGAGGATGGAGAAGAGTTACTAGCGGGATGGAGAGGAGATACTAGAGGGAGTGAGATAGATTAGCAGCTAAGCAAGAAGTAAGACAAGAAAAAGAAAATCAGATAGGGAATTAGTACAATTAAATGTGGTGAACTGGAGGAAAGGCTATAGCATCAAAGCCGGCAAACAGTGCCGCCTAGTGGGCAGAGAGCAGAATACAGGTGAAGTTAGAAAAATTAGTAGTTAGAGGTGACTCCGAAAGAGGAGTCGGGGGGGGGGATACACCACAGGCACAAGGACAGAGAGGGGTCTGACTGCTGGTTGTCTGACTCAGTGTCTTAAAAATTCCAAACAAGCTAGGTAAGATACTTAGAAAGGTCAGACTAAGCTTAAATAGTGGGTACAGTGAAGCTATTACTAATACACTTTAATGTTTAGGACAATGGAGGAGACATACTTTCTTGTTTGCTTAACACAGGAAAGATTATAGTCTGAGTCAGCAGAATAGGATGACTACTCGCTGGGATGGCTTGAAGGTAGATTTGTAACAAGATCCTTTATGACCCCGCAGGTCCTTTCATGCAGAGTAGGGGGGTAAAGATAACAGACACTCATCTGAGGCCAGGGATGCCCAGCAGCCAGGGCAGGTACCAAGAAAGAAAAAATGGTGCCACTCTAGACTTCCCCCCTATATGCCCTTGGGGCAGGATGTGAGGTGGGAGGGGGAGGAGGCAGAGGAGGCAAGGGCAGTTAAAAGGGGAGGGGCAGAAACCATACAAAGGTGTGAAGAGAGGCAGGCTTAATGGAACTACTCAGTAGGCAAAATTGTACAGAAAGTAAAAAAGAGACTGCCAGATGTACATGTTGTGTGATGAAATCAAAATGAGACAAATTAAAACTGTGTGTGTGTGTGTGTGTGTGTGTGTGCGTGTGTGTGTGTGTGTGTGTGTGTGTGTGTGTGTGTGTGTGTGTGTGTGTGTGTGTGTGTGTGTGTGTGTGTGTGTGTAGGTATGAGGGAAGACAGTGCTGCTGGATTATGTGTCGATGTACATGCAGTCTCGTTTTAGATCTTTTGGGGTTTTAATATATAACCAGTACATGCACATAAATAGATCAACAGTACTCCTACCATAAGCTAAATTTTCCAAAACAGCACCAGTTGGAAAAGGAAAGCAAATAGTCTCCTCTTCTGACTGGTGAAAAAAAAAGACCAGTTTCTTACAGATACTCTATGTCTGCATAGCGGCACTGTTACTAAATGAGGTTTTAGGCACACAGTGTGACAACTGTGAATAAAGACAGTGAAATAAGTATAATTAGTTTTAACCTGTATGAGAAAGGATAGGCAAAGGAGCTTTCCTGTCCATCCTTGCTTACATGTGTTGAGTGTAACCCTACCCTTACTCCTAACTCAAACCATGCACATTTCATTACTAAAAACCATTTCCTAACTGTACCACTAAACAAGACACAAAAGCACACTTATACATATATAGCACAAAGTCTGTTTCCCTAGCCCTTAAACTACCCCTAAACTGCCCACACTTTAACACTGACAGACACTCCCTCACTTACTGGGGAGAACTTTCTATTTCCCATCCACTCATCAAGATTTCTCTTGAATAGGGCCAGTGAGGTACTCTGTTGACATGTATGGGAAGTCTATACCAGAGCATGGGCAGTCTCTGGGTTATGAACCTGTCCCTCCAGCATGTTCTGTTGAATGTGGTAATCAGATTGAGATCTCTGGAGCATGTGGTGAGGAGGGATTGGGATTTCCTTAGATGTAGCATTTCTAAAAGAGCTGGGTCAGACATGGCTTTGTAAGTCAAGCAGAGATCACCTCTTAGTAAATGATATGAGACACAGAATAGCTGGAGTTTTTTGAGTCTGTCCATTCTTCTAACAGCAGAACATGTACATCTCACAGAAAGAATGGATGATACACATATTATAAACGTGTAGAAATATATATAAATATATATATATATATATATATATATATATATATATACACACACACACACACACACACACACACACACATATATCTGTGTGTGAGTGTGAGTGTGTGTGTGTGTGTGTGTGTGTGTGTGTGTGTGTGTGTGTGTGTGTGTGTGTGTGTGTGTGTGTGTGTGTGTGTATACACACACACCTCACCCACAACTATCTATATATAAATTATATATATATATATATATATATATATATATATATATATATATATGCCACACATGTGTGTGTATATATATATATATATATATATATATATATATATATATATATATATATATATATACATATATATACTTATACACATATATATAATGTACACACACACAACCACAGATATATGTATATATACACACACACACACACACACACACACACACACACACACACACACACACACACACATATATCATCATCATCATCTTCTTTCAGCTGTTCCCGTTAGGGGTCGCCACAGCGGATCATCTGTTTCCATTTCTTCCTGTCCTCTGCATCTTGCTCTGTCACACTAACCACCTGCATGTCCTCTCTCACCACATCCATAAACCTTATCTTAGACCTTCCTCTTTTCCTGTTACCTGGTAGCAAGAGAGGGAGAGATTGTGCCCCCACTCCCCACTCCACATTAATAATATTTGCTAATCCTAAACCTAACCCTGCACATATCCCTAATCTGCATCTTACATTTAAAAAAAAAAAAAAAACTTTGTATAATAATACCAGTTTACAAGACAGAACACTAATTCATTTCAGTGACCACACACCCAACAAAAAGTCTGCTCAATAAACTGACATTCAACGAAAAAAAAAAACTGCACTTCAACCTGTCAGCCAAAACAAACAGAACCCATATAGATATAAATATATTCCTCTGTTTCAAATATACATATATTGTTTATTCGTTGAAATAAATGACCTTGAGATTAATTTTTATTTTTTATGAGATTAATATATTAAAAATTATACTTGAAAATATGTTAGATCAAAGTCATTATTATTTTATTGTATTTAACGGTCTTGAAATAAAGTGCTTAAAACCTTCACGTTTTATATTGTTCTTTGTTCTAAGCTCCTTAGCTTTGGTCAATGTTCTGTACTGCTTACAGCTAACATTTTCTAATTTCATTATTTTTCAAGTTTGTTGCTGTAAACATATTTGTACATATTGCAGGTTTGGGTAGTTAGCATAAGATTTAAATAACCCTAACTTACAAAAGCACACACACACACACACACACACACACACACACACACACACACACACACACACACACACACACATATTTTTAATTTGTCTCATTTTGTTTTCATCAGTATTAACTGCAAATGACTGAGTAATGAACTTACTGGCAGAAAGACCAAAACATTGGAAATAGATTAGATAAATAGATAGATAGATAGATAGATAGATAGATAGATAGATAGATAGATAGACAGACAGATAGAGATAGATAGATAGATAGATAGATAGATAGATAGATAGATAGATAGATAGATAGATAGATAGATAGCAGACAGACAGTTAAAGACAGTGCTACTGTATAACCCCTGAGATGGGAAACTTCTGTACAGTTGGCTTTCCTGCTTAACCAGTATACAAAAGAAAGATATGTAGATAGATGGACAGACATACAGACAGAAGGACACACAGGCACATAGATAGACAGATAGATAGGTAGACAGATAGATGGATAGATACTCAGGTAGCTACACAGATGGAAGAAAATAAGAGCCATATGTTATATTTTTATTTTCTTTCCCTTTGCTGCCTCACATGCATTCGGTACTACTTTTCATGTGCAGTACTTTCTTAGTCTGACCTGTTTAGGCCATTTGTGTTACAGCTATTAACAGATGTCAGATTTAATAATTCTCGGAGATGAACCATTTGTGAACCTTATTTAGGTCTTATTTTAGTAAATGAATCAAAATATGAGTGTGGCTATATTTTCTTCAAAAGCTGCTCCTAGAATTCAGTGTGACTTGGCACCATGCTCAAAGATGGATCAGGTGGCCTCCAATCCTGACTATTCTTCAATAGTACTAAGCCAAGTAATGCATGCAGTTATTTCTTATATTTCTATTTAGGGTACTCTTGCTGTTACATTTCATTGACATTTCTATTTACAGTATGATTGTTAAAATGTTTTCTTTCTTTGTTATATCTAATGAAAAATGTATTTATGTAATCCTTTTTCCAGACTTGATGGGATGTATTACTTTGTCAGTGTTTTACTAATGGACACTTTAAAAGTGATGTGACTAGTGTACTTAGTCAATCTTATACAGTTAACGTTGTCCTGTTTCTTTTAAGTCTGAAATGTTTTTCTTCCAACATGTCCACCCAAATTTAGTAACCACCATAATTTTGGATTGTGTATAAAACTTATTCATCAGTAGGTATTCTCCAGTTTTTGAGAGCAGTTGTCAACATTCCTCCTTTTGATGACTCTAATGATCGCATTCTTTAATTTCTTCCCCCATTTGCCTTCATTTTACAGTGGATGATTCATGGTGCTGTTGGCTTCTGAATAATTAACTGCTCTGATGACATTTCCATTTCAAATTTTAAATGCAGCACAGCAACTCATCCTTAAATGTGCATAATATATTGTTTCTTTTGACCTATCTTTCAGTACTCATTATGGATTAGGTCCATTTCTCAAGGCAGAAAAAAAAACACTCCTGGACTTCACAGGCGATCTTGGACAGAAGCTTAACACGGTAAAGCACAAACTCTCTGATTTCTTAGAAGCTTTCATTACTGTGAATTGTAAGATTTTGTTGCAAGTTTCATGTTTTGTGATATTTTTAAAACAGTCATTTGCTTCACCTGCTATATTTTTATCAGAACCCAAGTCATATGTAGGAATGATATTATTGATATAATCTTTGTGTCCCATTTGATTCCATTTAGGATCCTCAAAAATAAGTGCCAGGTCCTTCATTTTTAGTATTTTTTAAGTATGCCATCCTACTGAGATCTATTCAATTCATGGAATATTTAGATGACTCCACATTATCTTTTCTTCCTGAAATGTCTCTGCTTGTTCCTCCTAACTCTGAACTAATTTTTACAATGTCAGCTGTCTATCCCTGACATGGTGTGCAATCTTTGACATGTGTTCTCCTATCTAGATGATATGGTGCACTACAAGTACTTGGCCTGTACATCTCTTCCCTCAATAGGAACCATCTAGAATATCTGTTGCTGCCCACAATTCTATTCTTTGAGTGAGACTGGGGTGTAAACACATAGCATATTTATTTATTTTTTTGGGGAGGGCCCTACAGAGAAACAAGGAGAACAAGCAAACTCCATATAGGCATTGGCAAATTGTCAGGATTAAAACTTGTATCATGTGCATGAGAGACAAAGACCTTAAGCATTATGACAACTGTGTTTTAACATATAGCACTAAATTCCCCTCCAGGTGAAAACATGAAAATGACAGCCGACCCCTTCTACTTCCCTGTCTTCATACTTGTTAACCATTCCACTACAAATAACCATTTCTCAACTTTTTGAAAACAAATTTTTTATATCATGCCCCCATTACAAAGGTGGATCTTCAAAAGAACTCTCTAGCTACAGAATTATTGCAGTACTATCACTCTTATCAAAAATCCAAGAGAAATTTAGTTACACACAGTTCAAGCACATTACTGCCAACAATATCCTCTCACAGACCTAACACAGCTACCATCCATCGTAGAAATGTAGGTCACATATTCTCATATATCTTCCTTAATTTATCCAAAACTTTTTGTCTAGTGTTTGGCTCAAGGGGTTTAGGGTTGTGAACTGTATTTCATATGGTACACGGTTTGATTCCCTCAGCCCTTATTTGTTTACTGTTTGATATTAAGCATTGCTCCTGGATCACTCCTGAAAAGGGACTATTAGTATTTGATGCTGTCTCTCATTTAACTTAACTCTCCTCCCTATGCATCTCTCAACCACCAATATCTTAGTTAAATAGCTACCTTAGCAACCGACAATAGGTTGTAGAATTGCAATGCACTTTCGCAATTCACCTTCTAGTTCCTGTTGTTCCCTGTCTAGGACTGATACTTGGTCCCCACCAATTTAATATATTTACAAACAAGCTCCACTCGGCTTCCAAACAAGCTACCATCATGCTGTATACTAGAGTGTCCACCATCCTCTTCTTTGAAACAAGTCCTGCAAGACTCCATATAACGAGTCAAGCATCCCTTTCCTCGTTTCATTCCAAGTTAACCAACACAGGCCTGCTCATAAGTCCTATGAAAAGCGAATTAACGGTATTACACTCAAACAGTTCCCTGCCCTAGAACAGTCTTTTAATATTACATCAGCCAGTAACAGTATCATGGAAAAGATAACCCACAAAACTACTAGGTATAACTATATATGAAAATTTGATCAGCACACACAGCAATTTATTAAAGACTCTACCAAAAAGGGAACTTCTCTACCTGTAAAATCAGTAGCTAACTGATGTTGCAAGAAAAACATTAACCAGTCCTACTTTCTTCCCACATGTCTGTATGTATCAGACATATTTTTGAACTTACAGATAATAAAGCAAACAAAATTAAAGGCATGCTACAATAAAGTAGCAAAATTTACTACAAACCTGTCATATAGAACTCACTGTTGTCTCACCTTAAAACAACTACAATGGTCACAACCGTCACAATACCTAATCTACACCTACCTTATCACAACCCATTATTTTATTCACAGGCCTAATAATTGCCTCTCCATTAAAAAAAAACCTTCAGTAACATTTATCATTCAGGAAACTACAGTACAGAAGATGTTTTCCATTCTAGGTATGTCATCAGACATTGGAACATGTTGCCATTTTCTCAAAAACAAAACAGATAGATTAAAAGGCTTCAAACCCAAACTAAAACAACGCCTGACTAACTGCTGAATGTGCTCACTAACCTCATTGGGATAACGCGGGACCTTCAAGTCATTACCACATCAATAAGACATCTGCATTACAGACACTTTAAGCATAAACCACAAGCCACTTGACCAACTGTACTATCTCAGCTCCACTTCTCCACTAATTCTTTCCTTTTTACTTCAATTTCCACCCATTCCCATGTTTCCTTCTTAGTTGTTTTACCGCCTATTACCGCTTTCTTGTGTTTCCCCCTACTGCATCCTTTTCTTCAAACTATGAACTCAAGCTCACTGTTTTAAAATTAGATATATTGAATACTACTGCCAAAGATATTTAAATTAATATAATGTTGCTGTTTAATTATATGTATTAGGCCATTACTCTATGACACTTATTCCTAATTTACTATTTCATTTGAGTTCTGCATATTAGACCATTATTGAATGTTTTCTCTATTGTAATTGCAGTATTTTCCTTAGAACCTTATGTATTAACACTATGTTTCCATTGTTTGGAGCTTTTCTCCCCCAAGCCACTGTAGAAAAGAGACTTTTCTTGCCAAGTAAGGCTATAAGTAAACAAACAAACAAACAAACAAACAAACAAACAAACAAACAAATAACTAAATGCCATATCCACTGATGGACAGCATCCAAGAAGAACTTGGCATGTTTATTCCTCTTTATGAAATAATTTGCTTGGAATTCATGGGCTCCTTAAAAAGAGATATGTCTACAGTTCGAATAAACCATTTTGTACTTCTAACAGCAATTTTCTGCTGTTCTACCAGTAATGCAGCAGTTTATACACAGCAAAATTTTCATTTTGAATTTCTCCATCTCAGTCACGTGCAGAGTAAAGCAACTTTTGCTTTTTGACTCAGCATTTTACTGGCAGTATCAAAGCAGTAGAAATTTCTACACCTTAGAATTTAACAAATCCCTCTTAATGTGTTCTTGAGAAGATAGTTAAGATTGCTTGCAATTAAGTATGGTATCACAGATTCCACTTCACAAAATCCCTTTCCCAATTTGATTTAATTGCTTCTCTTCATCTTCCTTGCTGTCAGCATGCAAATTATTTTAACATTTTCCCTCTGTTTTTGCACTTTGTTAGGCGAGTGTGTACTTTGCCACCATTTTCAAAATATAATAGATGATTACTCAATTTATTAATTATAGTGGGTCCACCACAGAAGTTTTGAAATTTACACATCATGTGGGAGAGACCGATATTGAGTATCTAGATGTTAAGATATCTGAGGACCCTATTAATCAGATGTTTGTATCTAGAATATTTCGTAAAAAAATATTCTTGTAATACTTATTTACACTATGAGAGTAACCACCCACAGCACCAGAAAATGAATATTATTAAAGGTCATGACATTTCAGAGATTAGATTTTGTAGAAGAATTAGAATTTATTGGTAAGTTATTTGAAGAGAGAAAATA
This sequence comes from Protopterus annectens, assembly GCF_019279795.1. NCBI lineage: Eukaryota > Metazoa > Chordata > Ceratodontiformes > Protopteridae > Protopterus > Protopterus annectens. The sequence continues at coordinate 1,643,920,970 of NC_056725.1, read as the reverse complement.
TCCTGCTACACTAAATGAGTCTACAAAAAATGAGATTATACAGGGGTCGGGTACTAAGTATGTCCCTTTGTTAAATCAAGGTAACAGGGTGAGTCATGATGAGCAAGGAGAGGAAAATGAACCGACCCACCATAATATTAATGTTGGCCAGGAAGGACATTATTTTGTGGTGAGGTTTAATCAAGATACTAATAAAATAAAGCACATTATTTTAAGTATTGGAACATCTTTAAAATTAGGCCCAAAAGACTTAAGGTTTTCCATTTACCCCTGAAATTTAGTTATAGGAGGGGGCAAACTTGAAAAATATGTTTGAAAAAGGCACAGGTAAATCTAGTATTACAGAGGGGGCAAAAAGAAAACTTGGTACATATGCATGTAGGCACTGTTCACAATGTGGATGGGTGGCAAATATAGTAAATTAGTTATTCCTAGATAATAGAAAGATGATAGCAACAGGCTTTTATAATTGTCAGACCAGAGGGGTAATCTATCTTTCATACTGTCAAATATGTTTCTCATATTACATTGGCAAGACGGAAAGAAGTTTGAAACATAGAATGTATGAACATGGTTATGATATAGGGAAGAAAAGGGATACTAATGCCCTCTATCGACATAGCTTGGAGTGCCACCAAGCTATGTTAAAATTTTGGGCGATTGAACAAGTTAGGCCTTCGAACCAGGGTGGTGATTGGGAAACTCTTTTACCGTTTTGTGAATTGATATAGCAACTGCAGGTAGATGCATGTACTTCCCCAGGGCTAAATGACCATGTATCTATTATACCGGCACTGAAATTGAAAACTATAGTATGAGAAAATGCAGATATTTTGAATACAGTATATTTTTATATACATTATTATTCATTATCCAATATATATATTAGCAACTGGATTTTAACAGTTTTTAGTGTAGGGTGTGTATCTTTAACATACTTTGTATAATTAATTGATCATATTAGCTCTGGACCAATCCTGATGAGCTATTTTGTGTTTGTGTGTGTGTAACTCTATATATATATCTATATATATATATACATATATATATATATATATATATATATATATATATATATACATCTACTTACAGTGACATCACTGGGACAATTATTCTGAAGAAATTTCAGTTTATTGAAACGAAAGTGCTAAATCAGTGTCTTGTGTTGGTAATAAATGTTTTTCTAATACACCTGGATCATTATTTATTGGAGAGGACTGACCTTTATTGCCCTAGTGGCTGCTACTGTTGTTTTTGGATCCTGGTTCGTAGTTGTGTGTTGTTACAGCTGATTCACTTCATTTTCGTTTAATATAACAGAATATAATTTACTCTGTAGAGCTGGTCTGTATATTCTTGTTAAATGTTTAATATTTTTGATTGTTGCTCAGGTAATTTATGCTGATAATCTGCAAAAATGGCTTTTACATGGCTTGCATGAATATGTTGCATTTGACACTTCTTTGGAATTTGACATGTACCGTTATCAGTCCTTTTACACTTTAAACTATGGCGAGTATTCATAGTCCAGAGCTTCACATTTTTGTAACAGTGATCTGCGAAGAGCAGGACTATATGGATATGCAGATCCTGGACTTTCAGCATGAATACAGAAATGCAAATGAGTTGTTGTAAACACACCATCCTATTGCAAAAGCATAACATGCTAAATGCATAAGCGATAGGTGGGAGGCTAATATGCTGATAAGGGGCTTTAGATGTTTGCTTAAGAGTGCAATTCATGGTGCTTGTGCATACCTGGGCACTTTTACTGAAAGAGTCGCTTGGGTGAGTGTTCCATTTTGGTGTGCATACCTAGACATTTTACTGAAAGTGTCACTTGGGGGAATGTTTCATGTTGGCGCTTATGTATACCTGGACACTTTTACTGAAAGGGTTGCTTGGGAGAATGTTTCATTTTGGTGATTGTGCATACCAGGACATTTTTACTAAAGGGGTCACTTGGGTGAATATTTTATTCTAGTGTTTGTGCATACCTGGACATTTTACTGAAAGGGTTGCTTTGGGACAATGATTCATTTTGGTGCTTGTGCATGCCTGCATATTTAGCTGAAGCAGTTGTTTGTTTGAATGTTTTATTTTGGTGTTTGTGCATGCCTAGACATTTTACTGAAAGGGATATTTGGTGAATGTTTCATTTTATTGCTAATGCATTCCTGGTCAATTTACTGCAGGAGTCACTTGGGGAAATGATTAATTTTGATGTTTGTGCACACCTGGACATTTTACTGAATGGGTCACTTAGGGAAATGTTTCATTTTGATGCTTATCCATACCTGGACATTTTACTGAATGGGTCACTTGAGGGAATGTTTCATGTTGATGTTTGTGCTCATCTGGACATTTTACTGAATGGGTCACGTGGGGAAATGTTTCATTTTGATGTTTGTGCACACCTGGACATTTTACTGAATGGGTCACTTGAGGAAATGTTTCATTTTGATGTTTGTGCACACCTGGACATTTTATTGAATGGGTTGCTTGAGGGAATGTTTCATTTTGATGTTTGTGCACACCTGGACATTTTACTGAATGGGTCACTTGGGGAAATGTTTCATTTTGATATTTGTGCACACCTGGATATTTTACTGAATGGGTCACTTGGGGCAATGTTTCATTTTGATGTTTGTGCACACCTGGACATTTTACTGAATGGGTAACTTGGGGAAATGTTTAATTTTGATGTTTGTGCACACCTGGACATTTTATTGAATGGGTTGCATGAGGGAATGTCTCATTTTGATATTTGTGCACACCTGGACATTTTACTGAATGGGTCACTTGGGGAAATGTTTCATTTTGATGTTTGTGCACACCTGGACATTTTACTGAATGGGTCACTTGGGGAAATGTTTCATTTTGATGTTTGTGCACACCTGGACGTTTTATTGAATGGGTCGCTTGAGGGAATGTTTCATTTTGATGTTTGTGCACACCTGGACATTTTACTGAATGGGTCACTTAGGGAAATGTTTAATTTTGATGTTTGTGCACACCTGGACATTTTACTGAATGGGTCACTTGGGGAAATGTTTAATTTTGATATTTGTGCACACCTGGATATTTTACTGAATGGGTCACTTGGGGCAATGTTTCATTTTGATGTTTGTGCACACCTGGACATTTTACTGAATGGGTAACTTGGGGAAATGTTTAATTTTGATGTTTGTGCACACCTGGACATTTTATTGAATGGGTTGCATGAGGGAATGTCTCATTTTGATATTTGTGCACACCTGGACATTTTACTGAATGGGTCACTTGGGGAAATGTTCCATTTTGATGTTTGTGCACACCTGGACATTTTATTGAATGGGTCGCTTTGGGAAATGTTTCATTTTGGTGCTTGTGCATACCTGGACAAACTACTGAAGAGGTTGCTGGGGGAAATAATTAATTTGTGTGTCAGACAGACGCCTGTGCATACATTGTCAGACTGCTGAAGTGATTATTGGGCAAAATAACTTATTTTGTGTCATTTTAGTGCTTACCCATAGTTAAGACAAACCAACGAAGGTGAAATAATTCAGTTGTTTTTCAGGGGAGTGCTTGTGTATACTTGGACAAACTACTAAAGAGACGGTTGGGACAAGTTCATGGATTGCAATGCCATTATCAAATGTGAAGCATCTCTTTTAACAGCAGATGTGCATGCTGCATGGATGTCAGAGTATGAATTGCAAACCTACCTCATTATCATGCACTGCTTTACATTTCTCATTTGAGTCTCATTATTTATAAGGTCTTTTACATTAGCATAAATGGTCCTTATGAATTTTGCCTTGCTATGCTCATTCATAAGCATCAGAATATCCATAATACATTTGTGCAAGTGATTATGAATACCAGCCTATGTCATATTTAGTCTGTAGATTTATGACCATGCAGAGCTTAAGTCTCTTACAATTTTCTTTTTGATTTTTCTTACTATTTCACTCACTCATTAACTTAACAACTAATGGAGTTACTCATCTCTTACTCACTCAGCCATCCACTCACTCAGTCTCTGGCACTCACAGTCACTCACTTACTTTCCCAATAGATGTTTTTTTTTTCTCTAGCCCTTCTACCTTTTTCTCTTTGCTAAGTCCATATCATAAAGTGAACTTATTTGATATAACAATCTGAAACATTTTGTCCAAAATCACACTAGTGACTACTAAGCCAGCCAATATCAATTTGAGTGCATTCGTCTTCATGTTTATTGAAGCAAATGTTGTTTGTCTTTTTGGCTTTTGCTGGTTAGGGGTCGCCACAGATGAACCCAGGTCTGCTAATGATTGGCAGTAGATTTTTATGGTGCCAAGTCGTCAGCCCAACACCCAACCTTCAGCAAAGGCACGCCCATTCACGCATGTCTTTCAGAGGCCACTCGACCACGGGGAGAACATGCAGACTTCACACAGAAGGCACTCCAGCCAAGAATCGAACAGGAGAATTTCCTGCTGTGAGGCAACAATGCTACCGCTGTACCATCGCGGCTTGTTTATTGAAGCAAATGTACTTAAGGAAATATTAAATGTGGCTTGGTATTCCGTAATGTGTTTTTAATGTAATTTGTTTTCTTCTTCATGCTAGTCGTGTTATTGTTTAGTATTTATAGTTTTTTTTAATCTGAAATAATTTTCCATAGTTAAGAGCAGATTCCTGCATTATAGCATCATTTCTAATTAGAATTTAAATGTTGCAGAAAAGAACAAAACATATTTGCATTCTTAAATCCACACTCACCTGCTTAAAACTCAGATATAGGCTTATCTGATATAAAAAAAAGCATAGTTATCAAAAGGTTACTTTGATCAGCAAGGCATTCAACAGACTGAATTACAGGACAGGATCCATTCTAAGTAATAGATATGGCACCAGCTGAGGCCATAAAAGTGCCTAATCAGATTAAATGTTAGAATAAAATCAGTATTGTACCATAAATGCAGTATGTCTAATTACCAAATCAAGTATTCAGCTTTTATTTTCCTTCTTTATGTAAGAAAGTAACAAAGATGCTGTAAGATTATTACTTACAAGAGAAGGGTTACAAAATCAGAAGACAGACACTTGGCAAGACTATCAAAAAGCATTGTAAAGTGGCTAGGTGCCGTCATAAGATACTCAGCCGAATATGTGTGCCATTTTTGCATACAGTAGCCTTTACTGTGTATGTAATTGTTAATGTAGTTACATTAATTCACAAGTGCACCATTCGGTGCTTTTTGATTTGGCAGTAGAGAAATTCAACTGCGTAATATAAAATAGGGAAGTGTTGACATTGATGATTTAGTTTGATTTGCAATGGCTTATTTAGCCATTGACATAACATAGTACTTTAAAGAGAATGCATAACAATATAACAGGCAAATATTTAATTTATGTTTCAAAGATTAGTTCTCTGAAAATGTATTCACACATGAAAAATATTTTCATTTGTGCAAATTCAGGTACTGATACATTACGTCAGATTGCCATAGGATATTCAAATTCCTGGTAATTTCACTGCCTTGTTATAAATCTGTAAACATGCTTACTCTGCAAAAAATCAATTATTTGTTAAATTACATTTTGCTTTACTTCAGCGTAAAGTAATGTACATTTTCCCTACCCTAGTTTTGTTTTATCAGTATTGCTGCTAAAATATGTAAATTACAACTGCATATACTTTACTAAAATCCATTTTTTTTTTACATTGTAATGCTATTTAAATCACAAGTACCAATATAGCCCTATCTGATTCCACTGTACTATCTAAAATATGCATAAATAAAGGAAAAAGAAAGTCTTGCTTTTGTACACATATTATCAGACACAGATATTCGGGTCTATATTATATCACTGAATGCTTAAAAAATTGAATGATGAATAATCGACCCCATGTAAGCGGAAGCTTACAATCTCGAAAGCTCAGAACAGCGATTTTTTTCCAAGGGAAAAAAAATCACTGTTCCAAAAAAAAAAAAAAAAAAAAATTGAAAGAATACATAAAGTGGGGGGCTTCACCCCCCCCCACACACACACCCACTACTTATATATATATACACCAACTCCAAGATTGTACTACAGTGCTGAAAACGGCAAAGTAATGGAAGCAGCCAAACAAATTCTTTCCCTGGGAAAGAATTCACTTAAAAGCTGCTTTGCTATTTTGCCTTTTTGTTGTTTTAAGTGCAACCAAGATGCATTCGATAGAATGCGTCTTCGGTCATCTAATAGGAACCCAGATATTCTACAGATTATGATGTTTAAATGGTTGTGTTATGAAATGCCGACTTCATGAAAATTTGCAGGGTAGCAACCCCCTCTGTGAGCCTCTGATATGGGGGGCAAGGCCCCCAACCCCTCCTAACTTTATGCACTAACTCCATCTTCGCTGTTACTTGAAAAAGGGATAAATCTCCCGAAACCGGTGAATCGCTGCTGGCACACACGTCACCAGCAATGATTACCTACAGGAAACAGCATTCAGCATTATGCTGTTCATCTTTTTTTCCTGTGTACAACTGATGCTTGAGCAATTTCACCTTGAGCTTGAATAGGGAAGCACTTTCAGGTGTCAGGATTCAAACCTACAAATATTCTGGAAGCTATAACTAATAGCTCATATGAAAGTAATATTTGTAGCTAAGAAACCAAATATGTGGTATGCTTAGCAAGATAACACTAAACATATCTCAGAATAAAAATATAAAATTCAAAATACAAATGGTGATTAACAGATTTTACTTAAAGAACCTTCTAGATTCCTTTTTTTCTTTCTCGCTCTCACACAGGCACACAAGCATGGACATCTGTCTATCTATCTATTTATCTAGCTATCTATCAATATATCAGTCTGTCTATCTATGGATCTGTGCATCCATCTGTCTGCAATATCTGCTACTGGTAGTTGGAGTATCTGATGTAAAAATATGGATGTAAGCCACTTCAATTTTATATATATATATATATATATATATATATATATATATATATATATTTTTTTTTTTTCCCCCGAATTGTTCTGGAACTCTGTTTCCTCTCTCCTAAATCCTGGTACTCAACACAACATCTCCCCATCTCCTGACAAAGACCCTCAAGAAATTCCTCAAGCCTTCAATTCTCATTTTATTGATACTATACATAAACGTGTTAATGATTTCTCTCTACAAACTAAGAAAATTATAACTGGCAACATAAACAACAATACACTCTCTAACCACTCCCCCCCACATCAATTGCAATTCCAATAAAAACCCATCCACTCCTCTATTTACATTACAACCAGTACCCACCTCTCTAGTTCTTAAACTGCTTTCAAAACAAGAACCATGCTCCCCATCTTCCGATGGCTTTCCAGCTGAATACTTAAAACTTGCAGCAGATTCTATAGCACTTTCAATTAGCATTCTCATTAACCGATCAAGCTCTGAATCATATGTCCCACAACCATGGAAAACTCAATTATTACTCCCCTTCACAAAGCCGGTAACAACAGTGATCTATCTAACTACCGGCCCATCTCCATACTTTCACCTTTATCTAAAATTCTAGAAAAGTATATTCATTCTCAATTACTAAAACATCTCAAAGACAATAACCTACTCACACCCACCCAGTGTGTTTTTTGGCCAACAACAACAGCCTTACAGTCATTTACCAACACTGCATACAAAAGCTCTTGATACAGGCCTATTAACATCAGTGATCCTACTAGACCCACCAAAAGCAAGTGTCCCACTCAAAACTACTTTTACAACTTGAGACAGTAAACCGCTCCCCACCCACTCTAACCTGGTTCCATAACTATCTACACAACGGAAAACAATCTATTAGATGGAAAAATAAGCAATCTGATTACCTGCTAAACAACACAGGCATTCCAAAGGATCTATTCTTGGGCCCTTGCTTTTTAACATATTTATTAATAATCTCCATAATGCATCCCTGCAAAGTACACTCATTCAATACGCAGATGATTCAAGTATAATTACATCCTCTAACAACACCTCATATCTCCTAAACTTAACATAAAATGCATTTACTTCCATCGATTCCTGGCTTAACAAAGCTCAACTGCTACTTAATCCAAAAAAAATCTAAACTTTTTCTCTTCACAACCAAACTTTGAACTCTAGACTTTAAAATATTCTCTCAAAACAATACAGAAATTGAAATTGTTAGAACAGCCAAACTACTAGGCATCACAATTGATGACAAACTATCTTTTGAGAATCATATATTCAGCCAAATCAAAAAGACCCATTTTAAGCTTGGAAAACTCTATAGGCGTAAACTCTTTTTGGACAAGTCTACCAAATTGAAACTAGCTAATAGTCTATTTCTACCCTCCCTCTTCAATGGTTGCCCCATTTTCACTAATCTACACACATCTCTCCTATCTCTCCTGAACAAACTGCAGTCGTTCTCCTATAAAATAGCTATGTTTGTCTCCAACATACCAACTCACACACACACATCATTACCTGGCCATTAAATCTATAAACTGGTTTACATTCCCTCATTACCTACATTACTCCTGACTTACTCTCATCCACAAACTACTAAATAACCCAAACTACTGCCCATCCCTTCAAACTACAATACAAACACACACCCCTAATTGGCATCTTAGGTCCTCTAACAAACAACTCTTAACCATAACTAAACCCAAGAAAAGAGCTAGGCAATGTCTCTATTCCCATGCCATTGACAAACTTTGGAATGCATTCCCTCTCTCTATTACTCAACTAGACTCTTTAGAAACATTTAAATTTACACTAGAAGAACATTATCTCAATAACCTTACCTGTTCTTGTAGTCATATGATTACACCACCTTAAATGTTTTGGCCACTACAAATAGATTTACTAACTTAATATAGTAGCAATTTACACTATCTGTCTTTGTATCCAATCTCTCTTGCTTTCTTTATTTCTGTGGCTGAAAAAACAGAATTGATTAAACAGTATTCTTACGAGAATATACAAACAGCACTACTAAATATTTTACACACTGGGTTTATTTTTTTCTGTTGTATACCTTTATAATATATATGCATTTGTCTTGTATATCTACTTCAATTTGTATTATGTAAAAACATTCTCGACTTTCAAAGTTAAGCTGATGTTATGTAACTATTTATGTGATTGTATGGAGCTTTTCTCCCCTGGCCTCCACTGAAAATGGGTTGCTGGGCCCAGTGGACTTTCCTGGTCAACAAATGTCAATAAATAAATAATAAATAAAGATATATTTTATTTCCACTCTCCCCATATAATCAGTCATTTGTCTCCATTCTACTCACATCATGTATGCATTTATTTAGTTTGTTATTTATGCATTTATGTATGTATGCATGCATTCCTACAAGTTTGCTTGTTTACCAGGGTAGGGCACTCTTACGATCACTTTCAGGTCTAGCCCAGGAGGATTAACTGACAAGAAGAAGAAATCAGCATGAATGACAATAAATGTGCTATGAATATACACTGTATACAATATATCTGAGCAATCACACAATGAACTAACGTATTGTACTATATACAGATAGCTCAAGAGATCTCATGATAAGATTACAAAGAATGCAGAGAAAAAGAGGAACAGACTGAAAGCAGAGCTATTAAAATGAATTCAGTTAAACGTTGTGTGCAGAGCATTACTATCAGGAAAAGCAGGGTGATTGTGCAAGTACACTGTATGCAGGGTAGCCAGTGGTTGTAGTTAGATGATGTGGCTAGAACTGAAGCATTTGCTTTGGCTTTGATTGATTAGCTAGGATTTAAAGTGGGAGTCTGAAATGTGTGTAACTGGTTATGTCTTTAGGGTGGTTAGGGAGTGATTGCCAGAAATTCAGCTGCTAAATGACAGAAATTGAACTTAATGCATTGATGTTTTGTTCTATGAGTTTGAGTGATAGGTCATGGGAGTAATATCTAACGCTGTAGCAAGGTTTTGTAGTGAAAAGTTTGGGAGCAAGAAGTGTGAAGATGTGCAAGTGGAAAAGTATAGCAGCAATGTGACTAAGAGGTTAGCTCTTTCCTTAATAGGAAGCCAGGTCACCTTCCTGTTAGCATGGCAGTGTTGTTCTTGACTTGGGTGTTGGAGATGAAATTACACACTTTGCTGGAGTTAGATCTGGTGGATGCAGACTTGGGTGTTGAAGATGAAATGACACACTTTACCGGAGTTAGATATGGTCGATGCAGTATTCTTGCTGGAGGCTGAAGCTGTCAAGGCAATGTCATAATCTGTCTGAAAAAAAATTCCCTTTTTTGTGGTAGATTTTGCTGGTGGGGAAAACAAATGGGAACTCATAAGACCCAGAATAATAGATGCTTGATATTAGTTCTGGTTTAGTCAAATTGAAGTAGAAAGTTTAGGGGCATTCTGGCCATGTATTAAGTTACCTGAAGGGTGTTTGCTCTTCAAGTTCATTGTTTTAGTCCTTAATATAAATGGCATTGGGAGCATTTTAAGGGTTTGCATTAATACCAAATGTAGCTACTACTGTATTTCATGTAGAAATAACAGACTGTAGTTTTCCATTACACCACAAGGTGGAGCTCCTTTTCAGGAATATAAACGACAATTTCGAGAGTGAAAGAGGATTCTCGAACAATAGCTAAAGGAGGGAAGACTAAAACATGTACCTGAAGGGAAAAAGGGCCTTGTAGCATGACTGGATTTTCTTTTCTAGTGTTTTGGGACAGGGAAGTGAAGTAGCAGATTGTGTCTGTCTCTTGCTGAAATCCTGGAAATTGTATGTTGTGGAATCAGGAGAGAAGTCTGAAACCAGTAGTTCCATGCCTGCTATGATTCAGCAAGAAAAGGAGTTCCCTTGAGCCTTGTACCGAGAAGCCATAGATGATTACCAGAGTTCTGGTAGGTGATTTTCTACTTTTCCCATCAGAGGCACCTGGTCACTAGGATATTCTCGACGGAGTGGTGAGAGGCTCTGGTAGTCATTTTATATTTTTATAAGATTGTGACCCCCCCCTTTAATTCTTTGTGGATTACAAATAACTGAGATCCATATGAGCTCCAACTTGGGCCCCATCATGCTGGCAGCATGATGGGGCCCAAGTAGTCACTGGTTAGTGAACAAGGTATAATTGAGCTCATAGTCGGTCTGTTTAGAATTGATCAAAAGGGGGTAGAGGGTGTTAGTACTGCTGAATGACATTGCATTCTGTCATATTTGTATTGTGGCACTACAAATCTTTATTGTTCAATGATAATGCATTTTGCTTGTGTTAGCACTGCTGCCTTCAAGACTTTTGCTGCTCAACGACATTGCATTTTCTCATATCTGTATTGCCGTATTATAACTCTTTTGTTGCTTAATGACATTGCATTTTTCTCCCATGTTTGTATTGCTGCATTATAAAGCTTAATTGCTCATTGATATTGCCTTCTTTGTTCATGTTTGAATGTCAAGACATTCTTCTGTTGAGTTCTGGGGAAGAGGGTGAATGTATGTTTTCATTGCATGCATATCTCACCTTGCCTTATTGCTACCTGGTGCACTGTTGAAATAATTTGTTTAAGGTTGTGCTATTGCCCTTTTAAACTAGATGTGTCACCTAGAATAAAATATGTCTCTCTTGCCACCTTGGTGTGTTGGGCCTAATAGGGGTGTCACCAGAGTCTGGTAGGAAGGAACCCATATCTCTTCAGCTACATCTGTGGGAATGCTACACAAATATCATGGATTTAGTTTTTTTTAGGGCAGAAAGTATTACTGAATCAAGCAGTAAGACTAAGATGGTTGCCATGGCGAAGGTGCTGTAGTTCATAGTGGGATGGGCTGGAGCTCAATATTACCAGGTTATCAGCATATAACATGAGAGGGCGATGAGTTAGGTCTATTGACAATGTGTGTGTGTGTGTGTGTGTGTGTGTGTGTGTGTGTGTGTGTGTGTGTGTGTGTGTTTGTGCATGTGTGCATGCATACATGTGCAAATGGGTGTGTGAGTATGTCTATTTATGAGCCCAAATTTGTAGAAGGGCAAATCATGCCCTCCTATAAAATTCAGTTTGGCATGTTAAATTGTAGTCAGTGTTCATTAATCAGAGAAGATAATACCCAGAGAGGCTGCTCTGACATTTTATTAGACAATTAATCACAATGCAAGAGATACACAGTCTTCTACATTCTACATTCTCAAGCATAGTCTCACATTTACACACATATACACATTCAGACACAGAAACACACATACACACAAATACAAAAACACAGACATGGCCGTACATACTTCTGTCTATTGTGTAGTCATATGAGACATTCAGAATGCTTTTTTTTCCACAGTAGGATTTTTCAGATTTTCTTATTTTAGCCAACTGGAAATAAATGATATACTTCCCTTCTAGGTGTAAATGTATCCATCATCAATAACCTATCTCCTGACAAATGGTTCATGCCAGCTCAGAAGCACTAGCAATTTTAAAATATATGTTGGTCCTATAAAAGATATTACATCATATCTGTGGTCCAGTGACTTTGTGTTTTCTGTTTGTTGGCCAACAATGCATTTCTTACATTTTTTGCTTTTTTCCAACTAGCAAATCTGGAACTGATAAGAATGGCAAATCAGAGTAGAAAACTCAAAATCCAGTAATGTAACTCTGTAAGTTACACTACTAAAGGACGTTAGACAAACCCTGATTATTCCACCTAAAAGGTATCATTAAACGACATAAAAAATTTAAAATATGCATATATAAATATATATATATATATATATATATATATATATATATATATATATATATATATATATATATATATATATATATATATTATTTATATTGTGTGCATACACACACACACACACACACACACACACACACACACATACATATATATATTTTTGTATTTGTGTGTGTGTGTGTGTGTGTGTGTGTGTGTGTGTGTGTGTGTGTGTGTGTGTGTACACATACGCATATATATATATATATATAATATATATATATATATATATATATATATATATATCTATGGTATACCTTCATTTGTTAGAAACGCATTTGTACAATCGCACTATTGTGCGACTTTATATGCCAGAACACAACATGTCACAAAAAAGAAAAGTCAAAAATGGTAATCTGGAAAACCAGATTTGATCATTTTCGAACTGCAGAACAACAGGAAATGTCAGGAGACATTTCTGAATGTCTCCAAACATCATTATGCAGGGGGGCAAGTCCCCTGCAGCCCCCCATGTGGGGCTACAAACTCTGAGATGGCACATTTGCCAAAGTTTTTTTATAAATGTTTTTTAAAAAAAATGTTGGCGCCAAAAAGAATATTTACGCCTGAAGTTTCAATTTATGAGTTGTTCTGAAGAAGCCCAAATGCTTTGGGTGAAAGCGCTTAACTTGTTTTTTTAGCTTATGTAAAGATACATCTTTATATTGTCATTAGTTTTGTTGTAAGAAATTTGTTTCTTCACTGACAAGTGGTGAAGCATTTATTGGTGGTTCCGGAGCTGTTTTGTGTTAGGGTCAGGAAAATTGCATAGGTGAAAAAAAAAACAGGACAAACAAGACAGAGATAGGAATGGTGAGGGGAAACAAAAGAGTAGGGGACACTATGATTGAGAATAGAGAGGGGACATCAGAGGCCCATACCCGTCAGGCATGGTGACAGTGAGAATCTAGTCCTCACCCTCATAACTGTCATTATAGTCTCCTTCCTCAGCTTGCTGTTTGAGTGCTTGATGTATTTTCTTTGTAGCATTCCAGTGAGCAACTTTTCCATACAGCTGAGCTGTGCACTGATGGTACCTTTTGCAACCTTACACATCATGACTTGCAGCTCTTGGCAGATGACAAAATCAGCAACACCACCAATACTCCTGGAAGGTAACACTTCACTCGCTGCCAGGGTAATTCGCCCTGATGGTGAGGGCCCAGCTAATCCAGGAGCTGCAGAGGTGGTCCTTCCAGGTTGTAACCCAGATGTGCTGAGCAATCATTTTGTCAGTTGTCAGAAACTGATGACATCAAAACATTGTGACCACACATATAAAAATAAAAACAGATTGATAAGGGGTGGGTAAGAGGCAAAAGAAAAAAGAAAAAGATAATTAGAACCATCATATATCACATACAATAAATTACTGTTATATAAATATAATTTTACTTTTATGTTAACTACACATTTTAAATACTAGAAAATAGGACTGAGAATGGTTCCAATTAATCCTTGCAAAATGGATATATTGCACATATGATTTTTCAAATAATATATATTAATTTAACAACATGGCATTTATGGCAAATTTGTTGAAATTAATATTTACTATTTTTTATTATGCTAGTCTGTGTTTGTGAGATTTGAACCCAGAACATCTGACTACACTATTACAACAGATGCCTACATTTCACATGAGCTACAAAGGAAAGCATGCATGCTTGATTTTACAGTTAAAATGCGCATGCTTAATTTGCTACTAATGTATAGAAGAGCAACACTTTTGACACAATAATAATTATTTTATGGTGTGTACATACTCCTTGCTTCTTTTAGTCTTTTTAAATGCTCAGCATGGGATTTTCTGCTCACTGCAATCATCTGGGCAGCTGTAAAACAAGAGGAGAGAAAAGAATATAGCATTATGCATGCCAGTCTCGCCTGTCTCCAGCTTTGATGATAATTTAATGTATCATTATCTGTACACTTACACAGCTGTGGGATGTCAGCAGTCCTACACTCATCAAGCCACTGGCTGAGTTGTGGCTGCTTGAAACATTTCATGTCATTGAAGTCATGCCTGAGTTGCTCTCCATGGTTTGGAATGCCAGTTGCACTGAAGACAGCCTTGACAAGACTATTCCAAGCCTATGATTTATACTGAGACCCAGTATAGTCCCATTGCAATAGCCAATGCCTGTGTTGCTTTACAAGGAGTCCAGTGAATATTCTGGACTCCCCTACACCCCATCTTTGAGCCCTAAATTGAGGACAATCCTTTCTATCTCTTGCCATGTCTACACAGGTCATAAAGGAACAGTTAAAGTGTTTTCCCATCAATTCCTGATATCATGTTAAACGGTCAGTGCCAGTGCATAAACTGCATAATCGTGCCAACCACATCTGCGCAATGTTTAGGGGAGGGCAACAGTACCAAACAGAGAGGAAGGCAGTTTATGAAATAGGAAGGCTAATGTGACATTTAGTACTAGTTTATTGGTTGGATGCTGCTGTACCTCTTAGATGACTTAAATTTTCACACATGCATCAGGGGTATACATTTTATGACTTGATACCTTTTCTGTGTCTTTACACAATGATAAAGTAATTTGTATAATGGATTGAAACTTATGTAAAATAGACAAAACATATTCTTCCACATAGGTGTTTTTTAATATTTGTCACAGAAGAAGTGTTTGTCCAGCATGCTCATTAATTACATAGAAATATTCAATTGTGACTGGTTAACCATGTCTGTGTGTGACCTGGCAAGGTCCTAGTTTATACATTTATGTGTATATGACTATCATTGAAGTATGAAGTCCATCCCAGGGCAGAAAAGACACTTTTAAGTGCAGAAACATACATTAATTGCCAGTATGCCATCAGCTACACATATAATTCATACGACATTCACTGCTGTACATAGTTATTGTTATTTGTAATTATCTTTATATTGTTCTTTAGTTCTTAAACTTTAGTGGGTCAGAATTAATAAAATTTGGAGTGTTCTAGATAAGAACCCTGGCTCACCTGTATTGTGAGCATGAACTTATACCAGTTGGCACAGGAAAGGCTGGGCAGCAGGTGTATTTTTACAGTCATTATTGGCCAAATTACTCATTGTTACTGAGGACGTGTTTGTCAGACATGCTCATTAGTTATATAGACATATTAAAGAGTTGAGTGCTTAACCATGTATGTGTGTGACATGAAAATTCAGAAAATAAATCTTAAATTGTAGAACCATAATTGTACTAACACCTACAGTTAGACATATAATATATGTGGTATCATGCGTATGTTCAATGCACCTGCTATGCATAGTTATTTTATGTATAATTATTTTTATATTGTGAATTTTTTATATAAATTCAAGTGTAACTGCATTAGTAAAACGTTTGAGTTTGCTAGATTAGAACCCTGGATTAATTGTATTGTGACCCTTAACTTACACCTCCTGCCACAAGAAGAACTAGGCAACAGTTGTATATTTTCACATTCATTACATAGTATGTGGGCTGACTGCCACAAAATGCGGCTTAGTGTGTTTGCTCAATGAAAGACCATGCATGTTATCATGTATCTTTTTAGAAATTGACAAGTCTGCAGGTGTTGTGGAAGCTTGCTTACCACCATGCAACATTGCTTAGCGGGTTTGCATGACACAAAGCACACGATGTAGCAATGTATCTTTTTGAAATTGACAATATCTGCTTATTGTTTGTAGGTGTTGTGGAAGCATGCTGACCACCCTGAAATTCCATTTAGCCTCTTTGTGAAAAGGAAGGCAATATATATTACAAAGTATCTTTTCTTTAACTGATAATGTCTACTTGTTTTTTGGGCATTATATCATGTTTGCATGGAGGTGACCAATGTGCAAATGAGACAATTTTTATAATTTAAAGATAAATGTGGGACTTGAGCAATGATATACATATGCTATGTGCTGTGTATTACATTGTGTTTACCAAGTGTGCTATGCACGCACTTGATTCACATCTGCAATTTAAGCTGTCCTGATCCTAGGACCGATTTCCATTAATTTTAATTTATTTATCCATTTCACAGTATTTACGCTAAGACATGCAAATATCAATATTTTAAAATAAATAAATACATAAATAAATAAATGAATCATAAACATTACAAAATACATGTTAGCATACCTTACAGATTTTTACACACCTCTGAATGTGAACTATCATACCAATGAATCTACAAAACACACTATGGGTGTCTTATCTCTCCTTGCTACAGAAACAGCTTTGCAGCAGGAAAAATAATCTTTGTGCATACAAGCCAGTCACATTTCCTCCACAGTATTAACAAGACATATACACTTGTATACTCAGTTATTTCTACACGAGTTGCTTACAGACTTATTGTAATGATTGATCACACAACTAGTTATGAGTATTGATTGCATTAATGCAGTTCTGTTTTCATTTTGTATTGTGTTCATTCTTCTCTTATCTGTCTTGTACCCTCAGGCATGTAGTCCACATGGCATTTTGTATCACTGTCCTTTAAATGTAAGATAAAATTCTACAATAGTGAAAAACAGTTTTTAGCAAATGCAGATGAGTTTAGCTATTATTGAACAAAAATGAGAAATGTGTGCTGTTCACTTCCATTTAAAAGCTTGCTACAGTTAGTTCTGCATTTTGTAAGTGTATCCTGGGTGACACACCTAATGCAGGTAGGGTAGTCTGAATTTCTGTTGTGTCTTCCTTCTTCCTGCCACTAATCATTCACAGTTGCAATCCATTAGTAACTAACTCTGAGGTAATGCCTACACTATCCCTCAGATTCTCTCTGCCTTGCATGGCGTGCAAGATCAGTGCAGGAGCTCTAGCAGGCAATATGTCTGCAGTGCGATCCAGGAACAGCCTGCAAGTCTGTGCACGAGCACACCTGCACTATTCCTGCACAGACTAAGCCCTGTATGCAAATCACCCCATTTGCAGGAGAAATCCATGCAAATGAGGTGAATTTCTGATCCAGGAAGCTTGCAACCAGCCGAGCAGGACTAGTGCAATCTGCAGAAATGTACTCGGTTAGTAACCGAGTACATTTCTGCAAAATTCAAAATGGAGCTGTGACAGCTCCAAATACAGGCTGCACATCAGTTAGGAAGCATGCCAATGACCAAGTATAAGGCCATTGGTATTGCAAACAGCCAAAAAAAATAAAAAAATCAACTTTTATTTTTTTAGCCGATCTCGGCTGTTTAAGCGTAGGGCAGCGGCGCGCAAATGGGATTGGAGGGAAAATAACAAAATAAACCTAAATTAAGCATTCTAACTAAAATCACTATTCTGCCATGCAAGTCAATGGCAGTCAGAAGATAACATTGCCAGTGAGTAGTGGTTGCTAAGGGGGGAGGCTCAGTGTGAGACATGTAACTATGCATTAGCAGGCAATCCTATGCAAATGAGTGTGAATCCCAGTTTTCCCCAGCATGCTAGTCAGGTCCCAGCAGTGTAAGAGCAGGAATAGCTTTGTACAAGCCTAGGAGTTAGCTGACATCATGGGGGGGTCAGGCATACTGTAAGTGGATTTGAGCCCTGTGGCGCAGGTTTGCTTCTAGCTTAGCACAGCTAAGCTAGCGGGTGTGCTGAATCTGTCTAGCACTCTTTACATTGCCTAAGCGGGTGTGCACACTATGCATTGGGTTTTAAAGGAAGAAAAAGAAAGTTAAACCAGGAAATAGCAGCACTGTGCACATTTGAGCACTCTGTGCGGCGCACCCCCGGGCTTAAACAGGAAGGCAATGGGAAGGGAAAATACCAGTAGGAAGGTAATCAAGAAGAACTAGCATAGCTGGCAGGTGAACTGTATCAGAATCAGCCAATTACACAAGCAGTAGACCAGCCCAGCCCAGAACACTACTATAAACTATGTAAACACCTTCCCCTCTGTTCATTCCAACACTGTACACCACTGATGTATACAAGCAGGGAACGTTTAACAAAGAAACCTACAAAATGAGAGGGGCTGCAGCAGGCAGCATATAACAACATGTGCAAGAGGCTAAGGGTGGTGAGGATGTGAATGCTGCTAATCAACCCACAGTGAAGAGATGGAGAAGAGTGCCCAGACCTAGGGTAACCTACCAGGGGCTACATGAGCTGGAGATAGTGGAGCGCTATAGGGTGGACAGGGACCTACTACAGCAAATTGTTGAGCTGTGCCGGCCACACCTAACACACCAAACTGAATGAAGGGAACCCATCCCAGTGGATACCAAGGTATGTGTAGGCCTATAATTACTAGCCACAGATACCTCCCAAAGCTCAACTGGGAATATCATGGGGATCTCACAGGTATCAACATCCAGAGTATTCCACCAGTTCCTGGATGCCATGTCAGCACATGCCGGTGAGCACATATATTTCCTCAACACCTGTGAGGTGTTGGCCAGCAATATACGTCTCTTCCACCAAATGGCAGAATACCCTGAGGTGCTGGGTGCTATAGACTGCATGCACATACTCATCAAAGCACCACCCAGTGATCAGAGTAGGGCCTACATCAACCACATGGGCATCCCCTCCATTACCTGCCAAGTCATCTGTGATACCCAGGGCATTATAATGAAAGTGTGTGCTGGCTGCCCTGGAAGCTATCATGATTCCCACATTTGGCATCTGACGCAGCTGTACCAGAGATTTGCCAATGGGGACATCCCCTATGGTCACCTAGTGGGGGATGCTGATTACACACTGGAGCCATGGCTGATAACACCCATCAGAAATGCACACACACCTGAACAAGAATGCCATAATGAGGCACATGCACAGACCAGACTTATAATAGAGCATGTGTTTGGGATGCACAAGTGACAGTTCTGGTGTCTAGACACATCTGATGGATCCTTGCAGTACTCACCAGCTACATGTACCCAAATTATTATGATATGTGCCATGCTACACAATATGATCCTCTGGAAACAACTGCAGCAGGAACAGCATGGGGCAGGGCCACACAGTCCCCCACCAATGACAAGGCCTGCAGAGGCACAGAGTGACTCGGAGGAGGAACTACCTGAGCCTGCCCCAGTAGGCAGATGGAGGCATGCCCAGTATGACGAGGCTGCAGCATAGCACATACACTGACACAGTAGGGACTCAGAGAATGACACCTCTCCCTGACTCGCACATACAGTAAAAGGGATGCCAAACATGACACTACCTGTGCTCAACCATGTGTAGGGAGTGTACTATGTGTATCTGACATAGGTAGTCCTCCAGCACCATCCACAATCTTGTCACACCCACAAGGCAAGTCAATCAACCTACCAATTGCCAAATGGAGTAGAATGTGCCTTTACCTGTACCCATGGTATGGATGTGAGCATGCAAGGCAATTGGGTGGTTGAATGTTATGGCAGCAGAAAGTAGACATGGATAGTGGCACCATGACACCTGTAACACATACTGAAGTCACCATAGTAGCCAGTACTACACAGGGTGATAAAATCCACTGCAGGAAATTACCTGGGTGACATATATGCCCATATGACTCACACATGCCAGTCAGGGAGGTTCACATACCCAACAGCAGTCTCATCCAGCAGGACACGTGTAGACAAACCCAAACAGAGCCTGTGCTATAGCCTCTGAATGATGCCTATGGGTAACCTCCCTCCTAGGCCTACACAGACTGACTACAGCAGGTTAGGCAGTGGGATGTCAGTTCTGAAGGGTAGGAAGTCAGACACTAATATACAGGTCTACCAAAGCTAAGATCTGTAGGAAACTGGTATGCGCCTAGTCAGAATGATAGATAAGAATACAGAATGAAATGGAATACCTGACGTACCAGTACAGTCATTGCAAATGTGTACAAGTGTCAGGTGTACCCCCCGTCCTACATAGTAATGTAAAAACAGTCAGGTGTGCTCCCAATCCTGTGGAGAAATGTAGAAATAGTCAGATGTGCCCCTCCATTCTACATAGTAATGTAATAACAGTCAGGTGTGCCCCCCAATCCTGTGTAGAAATGCAGAAATAGTCAGGTGTGCCACCCCATCCTACATAGAAATATAGTAACAGTCAGGCATGCCCCCCAATCCTGTGTAAAAATATAGAAATAGTCAGGTGTGCCCCCCATCCTATGCAGAAATGTAGTAGTAGTCAATGCCAAATGATCGATGAATACCCTGCAGAAACAGCATGCTACCTGTAGGTGTACAACACAAAGGTCAGCACTGCAGCACAAAATACCTGGACTCAAGCCACACATTCAATACAGACGGGCATAGTGGGCATGCTCACACACTTACAGAAATGAAGGCAATGTCAGTCAACAACATACTGAAAGGTCATACTGGGCATGCTCACACACTTAAACACATGAAGGCCATGTCTGCAAACACCAGTGGACCAGACATATCTGGCAGTCGCAGATGTTAGTGCAGACATTCCTCAGTATGCACCACTCATGCTTTACACACACAGTGGATAGGAATATAGACATATATGTAAGGACAACACACTATAATAAGCCAAAGGTAGACATACATAGATGTGTGAAAGAGGGTGACTGTGACAAGGAGCCATCCATGCCTGTCCCACCCAGCCCACAGCCAAAGGGCGACAACCACATGAGGTTCAGATGTCACTCAGTGCAGATACTAGCCACTGGTATCTCTCAACATTACAGAATATGTGGTGCACATTCTAGCTGTGCAACATGACTATACAAGGAAGTAGTCATCTAGCAGCTGTATACATATACCTGTGAAATGTGACCCTGCCTGTGCCCGAATGTGGCATGTCAACCTCTAGATGAATGGGTTATGGCCCATGCACACACACTGCCCTCCCCATAGCCCTACTGTGACAAGCCTGCTGAGGTTATTCACTGTGAAATACACCTTTGGGAGAATTGTAGCCCAGTAATCTCCATGGTGTGTCCCATAACTGCGTACTGCTGTAGTGTGATAAGCTAGTTAGGTAGGAGTTCCAATCCCAGACATGGTAACTGTGTGTGTGTGTGTGTGTGTGTGTGTGTGTGTGTGTGTGTGTGTGTGTGTGTGTGTGTGTGTCTGTGTAGAAAGCAATGTTGTTTAGGGTAGTCACACTCCCTACAATTGAAATGCTCTACTTTGGTAAGGCTGCTGATGTCATCCACCTAGAAATACACCTCTGGGAAGGTTGTAGCCCAGTAATTTCCATAGTACATCCTATAACTGTGTTCGGCTGTAGTATGATGAATTAGTTAGGTAGGAGTTTTAATCCCAGACTTGGCAAGTGTGTGTGTGTGTGTGTTTGTGTGGGTCTGTCTGTCTGTCTGACTCTGTCTGTCTAGAGAGCAATGCATTTTAGGGTAGTCACACTCCCTACAATTCATATGCTCAACTTTGGCAAGGCTGCTGATGTCATCCACCTAGAAATACACCTCTGGGGAGGTTGTAGCTCAGTAATGTCCATAGCGCGACCTATAACTGCGTACTGCAGTGTGATAAATTAGTTAGGTAGGAGTTCTAATCCCAGACTTAAGTGTGTGTGTGTGTGTGTGTGTGTGTGTGTGTGTGTGTGTGTGTGTGTGTGTGTGTGTTTGTGTGGGTGTATGTCTGACTCTGTCTGTGTAGACAGCAATGCTTTTTATGGTACTCACACTCCCTACAATTGAAATGCTCTACTTCGGTAAGGCTGCTGATGTCATTCACCTAGAAATACACCTCTGGGAAGGTTGTAGCCCAGTAATCTCCATAGTGTGTGCCATAACTGTGTACTGCTGTAGTGTGATACAGAACTCTGGTAGGGTTCTATTCCCACCCATGGCAGTTCTGGATGTTGTGTGTGTGTTTCAATGTCTGTGTAGGGAGCAATGCATTTTAGGCTAGTCACACTCAATACATTTCAAATGCTCTACCTTGGCAATCCTGCTTATGTCATTCACTGTGAATACACCTTTGGGGAAGGGGAACTCCAGCAATCCCCATGGTGCGTCCTATAACAGCATCATGCTGTAGTGTGATATAGACCTCTGTTAGGGGTTCTATACCCACACATGTCGGTTGTGGATGTTTTGTGCGTGTTTCAATGTCTGTGTTGGGAGCAATGCATTTTAGCCTAGCAACACTCACTGCAAGTCAAATTCCCTACTTTGGTGATCCTGCTGATGTCATTCATTGTGAATTACACCTTTGGGGAAGGAGTACTCCAGTAATCCCCATGGTGCATCCTATAATAGCTTCATGCTGTAGTGTGATATAGACCTTTGTTAGGGGTTCCATACCCACACATGTCGGTTGTGGATGTTTTGTGCGTGTTTCAATGTCTGTGTTGGGAGCAATGCATTTTAGCCTAGCAACACTCACTGCAAGTCAAATTCCCTACTTTGGTGATCCTGCTGATGTCATTCATTGTGAATTACACCTTTGGGGAAGGAGTACTCCAGTAATCCCCATGGTGCATCCTATAATAGCTTCATGCTGTAGTGTGATATAGACCTTTGTTAGGGGTTCCATACCCACACATGTCGGTTGTGTATGTTTTGTGTGTGTTTCAATATTTTAGCCTAGGCACACTCACTACAAATCAAATGCCCTACTTTGAAAATCCTGCAGATGTCATTCATTGTGAAATACAGCTTTGAAGAAGGAGTTCTCCAGTAATTCCCATGCTGCGTCCTATAACAGCTTCATGCTGTAGTGTGATATAGACCTCTGTTAGGAGTTCTATACCCACATATGTCAGTTGTGGATGTTTTGTGTGTGTTTCAATGTCTGTGTAGGGAGCAATGCATTTCAGCTTAGCCACACTCACTACAATTCGGATGCCCTACTTTGTCAATCCTGCTGATGTCATCCAATTTGAAATACACCTTTGGGGAAAGAGTACTCCAGTAATATCCATGGTGCATACTGTAACTGCATAGTCCTATAGTGTAATAAACTAATTAGGTAGGAGTTCTAATCCCAGACAGGAAAGGGGTGTGTGTGTGTGTGTGTGTGTGTGTGTGTGTGTGTGTGTGTGTGTGTGTGTGTGTGTGTGTGTGTAAAATTCGTATCCTGTGTGGAAGCAGTTGTGAGTGTGTAAAAACTGGGCCCAATGTAGAGCGGGTTTTGCAAATTTCTTAGAAGGTGGCCCTATTATATATCACAATATCCACCATACAGGTATAACAGATGTCAAATGGCCGAGAAGCTGTGGTGCAAAGCCAAACCCATACATGTAACATGAAGGCCAGGCAAACAAAGTTAGCAACCCCAGTATTACCCAGACAACACTCTCAACCCATGTCTTGCTCACACACACAATTGCCTAGGCAACAGCCACTATGTTGGTAGAACATTGCATATTGCCCACTGATAGTAACTATGGAGTGATTGCAGTGAGCTACAGAGGGCATGGCACCCTTTCCATCTGTCCAATAGGCACGTACATGCAGACAGTGCACCTTCCACATTTTCCCCACTGGACAGCTGCAACACCTGTGTTGCCATCAAATGTGACCCACAAAGGACATACCATGCCAGAAAACATGCCGTGTATGGACAGATGCCACTGACACCAAGGAATGCCATTAGCATGCTATCAATGTAGGCACAGGGTAAACCTGCTGTTCATTACCAGTTCCCACCACATGAGGCCAAGACTGGCACATCGAATGATAATCTGTGTACACAATATGGACCAGTCACCCCAGGTACAGTTCCACGTGTCACTGTACATGCATGTGGAAAGTGTGCACATCCCAGACACCATCCATGTCATGGACTATGGAACACATACACGGCAAGCAATGCACAGCATTAGCCACATGCAATAGTCACCCAGGTGACTGGATGGTGGATACAATACCCACCTGTGTGGGCAAATCCAGGAACTACACCCCTGAGCCACAGTGCAGACCATTGTCATGTGGCCTACCCATCACCTAGCCTTGTATAGCCATCTGTCACAGTCGAACACCACACACCCATGAAGCAATGCACCCATGCATGTCAGTACTGGCACCGTGCGCGCGCGCGCGTGTGTGTGTGTGTGTGTGTGTGTGTGTGTGTGTGTGTGTGTGTGTGCGTGCATGCTGCATGATGCGCGTGATCACATTCACACTCACTGCAACCCCCATTGACATACTGAAGCATGCTGTCTGATGTCAGACACCTCACTTTATCCTTTGCTCATATAACCTCTGTATGACCCCTGTGGTGTATATGATACATGCACAGTAATGTGTTGTGTCAGTCTCACTAGTGATGAGCTGCATTCCTGAGCCTGCCAAGTGTGTCAATGTGTGTGTGTCCCTGTGAAAGTGTGACTGTGTTGATGTTGGCACCTGCTCATGTAGACAGGCACATGTATGACACCTACCATATAGCTAAGATATCCTTGTTGCAGATGTCACTCACCATCACATATACGTTCTGAGGCCTCCTTAACATGTAACCTATGTGACATATCCAGTAACTGCACAGAAATGTTATAGCACTACATAGTCATCAGGGGTTTGATACCCTGTGCTGGTAGGTGTGTGACACAAACATGTTTAGGTTTTACTCTCTCACCCCTCCCTGACTTGTCTTTGCCTTTGTCTGCCTCTCTCACTACCTCTCTGGTGGATGTGGAGACCTACACCTGCTTGGCTTAGGCAGCAGCATGTGTATTCTAAGTGATGCTCATGATGGCCTCTACATAAATTGCAGCCCTCCTCTAGTTGATTGCATGTGGAGCAGCTGTGGTAACATTCCTATAGCCAAGTGCATGGAAACGCACTCCAATAATTGGCTAAGCTTCTGGTGTCATTCAAAGGGCATCCAGTATCTGTCTGCCTGGGAAGACATGATCGACAAACCACGATGCTTTGCCAGAGATGGTCTGCACCTGTCACCCCTGGGATTCAGGTTACTGGCTAAAGTTCTTGCCACCCCTATAGTGTCTTTTTAGTCAAGGTTCAAAGGACAAAACGACCAGCATAACAGAAACAAGCATGCAAAATCTGAAGATAATGCTACTCAATGCTAAAAGTCTAAACCTCAAAATGCACTCTCTCGAGGCACTCCTAAAAATGGAGAACATCGATATCTGTGCAGTAACTGAGACCTGGTTCAAGGATCCAGAGAGCACCCCATGCAATACCAGGCTACAACTCTTACCACACTTTTCGGCCACCAAACCAAGACCGAAACACTGAAGGTGGAGGAGTGTCCATATTCACCAAGGATATTCACACCTCTAAACTAGTTGCCCAACACAACGCATCTGAAATTCTCCAGGTGCAACTAAACACTAGGTAAGACTGCAATCCAAACTGTAGCTTGCTACTGATCCCTCACCATGCCCCAAGATTCTCACTACACCTTTCTTAACTTATTGGAAAATATTAAGATACAACCAACCACCCTAATACTGGGTGATTTCAACTACTCTGTAATTAACTGGGAAAACTATTCGGGTACCAACACCTTTTCCTAATGGTTCTTGGAATTCATAAATTCCAATGCCCTGGATCAACTAATCCATTGTCACATCAGAGGTTCCAATGTCCTAGACCTGGTCATTACCAACATGGGAGATAGATGCTCCACACCAGTGATCAACCCCTCACTTGTCAGGTCTGACCATAAGCAAATCACCTTCACATCCATATCCCACCCCCACCCCCCAGTAAGGAAACTTCTGTAAAAAACTTCTCCAAAGCCAACTTCATGCTACTCAAGTCAGAAGTGATAAACTTCATGGCACCCATGCAGATGGGGTCTGAATGTTCGAATGCTGAATCTTACACTAAGGCACTGTACGAGCACATCCACTCGTGCATGAATTGTGCCATCCCAAATAGAACCAAGATGATCTCCTCCAAAATAAAAAAGCCAATTTGGTGGTCCCTGCCGTAAACAGACTATACAAAAGAAGGAAGAAACTGTTGCAGAAAAGAGTAAAATCCCAGGATGGAAAAAACTCCCTTACCAGCCTCAGTAAGAAGCTGAGATCCCTCATAAAATCCTCAAAATCTAGTTACGAAAATAAAATTGCCAAAGATTCCAAAGACAACCACAAGGCATTCTATAGTTATGTCAGAAATCTAAATGGCAATGCTCAGATCTGCTCTGAGCTGAGCTCAACAAAATGGCATTAAATATAATGATCCCAAATATATTGCCAATATCCTGGCAGATGGATTTAGTGCCAACCTCACCCCCTCTCACCCCGTAAAGGGCACATCTCAATACCAAAAGATTGCCACATTCCAGTAATCATGGCCACACAGGTAGAAACTGCACCCTCCAAAGCTAAGAATACAGCATCCATGGGACCAGATGACATCCCAGGCTGTGTACTACATGAACTAAAAAATGAACTGTTACCTCACCTAAGTGTCATGTTTAATCATAGTCTCACTTCAGGCTTCATGCCCCCTGAGTGGTGCACAGCTACAGTTAAACCACTCCACAAGGGGGATCCACCTTGGATCCCGGGAACTACCATCCCATCAGTTTGATGAGCCTGATCTGCAAGGGCATGGAACACATTATCATGGAATTTATAAACAAAGACACTGGCAACATTCAAACACTGAACCCCACCCAGTTTGGATTCATGAAGGGCCAATCTTGTCTCCTGAACCTGATTAACTTCTTCAAATCAGTCTCCAGAGCTGTGGAAGAGGGTAAGGTGGTTCACACAGCCTATCTGGACCTCGCCAAGGCCTTCAACACCATAACCCATTATGGAATCATAGATAAACTTACTAAGCTGGGCATAAATCCCTACGTCACTCGATGGGTTGCCAACTGGCTTACTGACAGAACCCACACTGTAAAAGTAGTCAACTCCAAATCCAGCTCCAGACAAGTGACAAGTGGAGTACCTCTGGGTTCTGTCCTGGGACCGCTCTTGTTTGGCACCTACTTCTCTGAAGTACAGGCCAACACTAAGGGACTCTGGCTAACAAAGTCCGCAGATGACTGCAAACTGGGAGCATTCAGTGAATCCCCAAATGATGTGGATATTCTACAAAAGGGCCTTACAGAAACAGATGCTTGGTGCCAGAGCCATGGGCTCAAGCTTAATGCCAAAAAATGTATAGTTATCTCCTTTGGGAAAAAACATGTACTCATGAATTACCACATAGATGGCAGTACACTAAACACCAAAAGTGTGATAAGAGACTTAGGGACACAGGTGAACAGTGGTCTCACCTTCAATAACCACATCGCCACAACAGTCAGGAAATCCTTCTATGTGGCACACCTCATCACTAAGGGCTTTTTATCCAGAAAAAAAGAGGTCATTGTCCCACTGTACTCATCCCTCGTTAGACCCATTATAGGGTATAGTGACCCATTTGGTATGTACCTCACAAAATATTTGCAACAGCTGGAAAGGCCGCATAAATACCTCACTAAAAAAAATCAGAGGCCTAAAGCAGATGCCATATGCTGACCGTCTAAAAAAAAACTCCAGCTATACTCTGTGGCATATCGTCTACTCAGAGGCGATCTCTGCTCAACATACAAGGCCATGTCAAACCCTGAGCTGTTGGACATGCTCAGCTTAAAGAAATCCCAATCCCTCAGGGCCACATGCTCCAGGGATCTAAACCTTGTCATCACAATGAACAAAACATGCTGAAAGGATAGCTTCCTGACCCAGAGACTCCCCATACTCTGGAATAGACTGCCCATACATGTCAAGCAGAACACCTCCTTTGCCCTCTTCAAAAGGAACTTTGATAATTGGATGGGAGATAGGAAATTTACCCCGGGGATCATGTCAGTCGCCCTGCTAGACAGGGGTCCAGGGAAGTAAATATTGTGGGAACAAATATACAGGGAATTGTTATGGCTAGGCTTATATAACCAACCTATGGACCTAATATCTAGGAACATCATGTTGGTGTTGGGCCTTTCCATTTACTGTGAGCAGGAACTCGATCTGTTGTTTGGCAAATAGCATCTCATATGGATTGGTGATTTACCTCTAACAACATACACTGTGGAAACAGGGCATCACACCGGAGGGGATGTGCCTGACCTGACTACAGACTGTAAGTGATGCTGTACTGCATTTGGAATAATGTTGGTTTAACGGGGTGTGTGTGGATATGGCTGTCCTACATGTTTTAATACCTGCCATGTCAGTGCTATGTTTTTGAGGAATCCTCATCTGTAGGATCATCTGCAGACTGGGCAGTGTGTGGTGCCTTTGGATTCATGTGTTACCTACAGAGCACCTATCTGTGAACTGCAGAAGGTAGTGTGAGGATTGCAGTCTGTAGATGGTGGAGTTGTGACAGTTACTGACTTCATATCCCTCATAGGACATATGTTGCAACAAACCCTGTTACAGCAGTAAATGCATGAGGTTATCACAGCAACATGTCAATATTAGCCCTGTGTATGTTCTTCCAGCCACACCTCTGTCAACCTTTGCACGTGCATCATGCATTAAGAGGTGCATATGTAATGTACACCATAATTAGTGACACCATATCTGATTAGCCAGTGAAATATTATGTACAGTAGGGGTTATATTTGATGACATAAACTGGATATTATGTGGTTATGTGTACAGTACTGAGGTCTATGTACTTATGGTGAATGTCGACAGTGTGTGTATTGTTAATATGTACTTTGGCCTGTGTACAGACTGTGGTAGATGTCATTGTTCTTGGTCCTATCCTATCTGATGTTACATGCTGCTTCACTGTATGTTACCATATCAGCTTATATGTTTGTAGGGCCATACGCACACATGTCCCATACCACAGACAGGCATCAGACCACACTGTGTAGCAGCCCAGTATATGTAGGGTTTGTATGTGAGTGGCACATATGAAGATGGTGTTGAGCAGATAGTCCATCTACTGTAATATTATGCTAGCTTACCATATGTGGCTGTGGCTGTGTTCACATTGGATGTTGTTATGCACTTTCACACAGGTGTATCTTACTCTGTGCTGTGACGTGCCTGTACAGCCTGCTATATATGCAGGTACATGTGCATTCCCCCATAGAAAATGTAGGCCAGTTTTGAGACAGTCTGCCTGTAGCCTGCACAATGCTTTGTTACATGCCTAGCACCTTAGTGTACTTACCCAGTGAGATGTCATGTCCAGATACTTGCCAGATGTACTGCTGCCGGGCCTCCCTTAACAGTCATGTATGTCAGACAGAGCAGTGGGATGCTGTACAGATGTATGTCAATATCTAGTAGGTAGTATGTGGCCATGGCACCTCTGTACCAGTGGTTAGTATGGTTCAGGACATTCAGGGGTATGTGAATGCATAACCTATGGGGCAAAGGTATACCAGTTGTTATGTGTTATACCCATCTACATGGCTGTTCACATCCACATTGTCAGGCTTGGTCCACATGTTTTGCACTAAGGGATTCTGTGTATACCTCTGGACTGTTCAGAGTGTGTCAGAATGTCCACATATAGTGGCCAATATCTCTGCTGTAGTCCAACGGAGCATTAGGTTCTAGCAGCGGTACTGTACTATGATGTCCTTAGGATGTCTGTCAGTAGCCAATGGCGCATATGTGAAAAGCAGATGTGACCTCCCACACACACCATGTCTGCAAAGACAGTCACTATTACAGTAATAATAGTCTGCTAATATACCTGCTATACATACCTGACATCGCCTTGCACTACGAAATTTGGACTATAGGGGCTGAGGTAGGGCTAAACTCTATGTTCAGGAACTATGGTGAAAATATATTTATATATAATTATCCAGCAAAACCACACAAACAATAAACACAACAGTCCAAGGCACTCAGGGTAGTAGATTCAATGTCTTTAATATCCAGTAAAACGATAAGAGACAATAGTGTCACAACAATACAGTTTAGCACGCTTTCACCCAGTATAATACCAGGATTTTCAGAACAAAGAAGCAGCCCCATAAAATCCATTTAAATAATTAATCCCACCCAATCACATCAAAGGGTCAATTAACTATGCATTCACAAATTAATTACAGTAAATTAACCCTGTTAAAACTTTACTAGATGCATAAACTACAATAAATACAAGACTTATATCAACTCATAAGATAAATAAATAGTTCATGTTATGATTGTGCCTAGACCCCTAACTGTTCATATTACTATAATATGAAAAATTAAATCCTAAAATACAATACTTAAAATTAATTTACAAAACCCTTGTGTACAATAATCCATCCTACTTGTTTAAAATTAAATAAATAAATAAGTAGATAAATATTATAAAATCCTAGACGTGCAAAGCAATAACTACAGTGTTCATAGCAGCAGTATATATAATAATAGTGTATAATATTACAATTTAGCAGCCCTAAGCTTTAAAACACTGTTGATACTGATGTGGTCATTAAGCCCATGGGATCTACCTGCATCCAACTTCAACTGCCAAAACAATTCCCTGTATTCCACCCTGGACTCCCACCTCCCCCTCGGGGATCAACTAACACTTGTTCTAACACAAAAAATTAGATTTTTATTTCCTTACAAGTTAAGGAATGTCTAAAGAAGGCATTTGATTCCTTTCCATTTGAAACTTCATATAAATGCTCGTAGACCCTTCTCCTAAGTGGTCTCTTGATTTTACAGATATAAAAACTCTGAGAGATTTCACAAATCCTGATATAAACCACCCTTTTCGTGCCACAGTTATAGTATTTGGACGCTTTCAACCTGAAACCCCTGGATGGAATATATAACTCACTTTTGTCCAAAATGTATCCACATTGTTGACTGGCTCCACATTTGTGAGTCCCACATCTTGAATCACCATGTATCTGCCTAGAAACCTGCTTCTTTTCAAAGAGTTCTTTAAGGTTCGTGTCTCTCCTAACAAAGGTGGGATGGTTCAGGAGATATACACTGGTGTCATTGTTGACCCTTAAAATATGCTAGTATTTTTAAATAGCGTCCTCAACTTGAGTAGATGTCATGGAAAAGGTATGAATAAAGGCCCTTCTGTGCTTAGAATCCACATCATTTGATGTCTCCCCCTCAACCAAACCAATACCTAACAAGGGAAAAAACTTCCTTTCCCTGTTCATAATTACCTCATTGGCCAAATTGTCCACCATTTGTTTAGGATAACCTCTTTCCAGGAATAGTGAGGTCAGAGTCCTAACCTCCTCTAAGAATTCTGAGGTCACACTAGTCATTCTTGAGGCCCTAATCATCCGACCCTTCACTATCCCTTTCTTTTGGTAGTAAGGGTGTCTGCTCTCAAAATGCAAATAAGAATTTGAGAATGAAGCCTTCCTAAATAGTTTAGACTGAAAACAATGATTAATCACATCCTTATATAGTGTAATGTCTATATAGTTAATAGAGGATTTGCTAACTGTATGTGTAAAGGCCAAGAATTCAGTAGTTTTGTTGAGATATATCATAAATTCATCAAACTTCTTTCTAGATCCATCCCATAGCAAACAAATATCGTCCAAATTGCGGTTATAGAATGTAATATATCCCTGCCAGTCTGTATTAAGAACAATTTTTTGCTCCCAGTAGTACAATACACAGTTTGCATATAAGGGGGCACAGGCTGCTCCGATCGCAACTCCTTTCCTTTGTTGGTAAAACTCACTATTAAAATAAATAAAATTATTTCTGTGAATAGTGTCGATAAATTCCGTAATCAAATTTAAGGTGTTTCCATCTAAGCCTGATTCTGTTAACAAAATTTCCCTGAACCCTTCCAGGCCCACATCATAAGGGATGCTTGGAAATAACTCAACTACATCAATGGTAACCAACAAGGTATCTGGGCCATATTTATCATTAGAAATTCTTCTTAAAAAATCCCATGAGTCCTTCATTATATGTACCACAAAATTGATAAACTTCTTTAATTGCAAATCTATAAAAATAGCTAAAGGTTCAGTAATACTACCAGTTCCTGCTTCAGTAGGTCTGAATTTCATGTTGTTGATCCCTTTGTGGGTTTTAGGGATACCAAATATACAGGGAATCTTAGGTTTCTCAACATGTAAATAACTGTATAACTTCTCATTGATACTACCCTGCAGTAAATGGTCCAATAAATAAAAATTAATTTTAGAATGAGCAATGTTAATCTCATTGCGAGAAACTACCGTGTAATGTTCTGGGTCTTGCAGAATGTTAAACATGTATGTGTCATAATCTTCATTATACATCAACACCCCCCCCCCCCCCTTGTCTGGTTTCATCACTCTGCATCTTTCTTCTCTTAGTTGTTTAAGTAAAGATGTATCTTCATCTGAAAGATTCGTAGTCGGCCTGCCTTTAGTGTCTAATTGCCTAACTTCCCTTTCTACCAGTGCCACAAAAAAATGTAATGCCTGGTTAACTGGTGGGTTAAACAAGCTTTTCATACTCAACTCAATTATATTCATTTCCTGTCCTTTGAATTAAATCTGTAAATTAAGTTGTCTAATAAACATCTTAAGCTCAAATAATGTGTTCACCAAAGACCCAGGTCTGGAGGGTACAAAATGAAACCCCTTAGTAAACAATTTAAAATACACATCATTAATAACCATATCTGTAAAATTAAATATAGTAAAATTATCTTTTTTACATATTCTTTGGTCATCATCTCAATTCAAATATAACATGTTCACAGTATGCTCATTCTCAACAAGAGGTGGCAGCGGTACCATTAAGTCGGTCGATAATTCTGACTCTTCCATGGAAACCTGCCCCCCAGCCCCCCCTGTAGTGTTGGGGATTTTGATTCAATGGTTCCTCTGCTTTTCTGCCAATCTTTCGCTTCTTCTCACAGGCAGTTCCCCTAAAGGGTAACCTGCATGCTCATTAGTGTTGTTATTATCACCATCCACGTCTACCCGTCCCAAAACCACATGGTCAAAATTAAAAATAGAAGGGCCAGTTTTAAAAAGGGGGTAAGCTCTCCCCTCCCTATACTCCAGGAGGTCTTGTTCTAACTTCCTAATTTTCCTATTAATAATTTTATCACAATAGTTGCCCACTTCTTTAAACAGACCATCATATTTTGCTTGGTGAAAATTAAGCACACTCTCATTAGTAACTTTGTTATGTAAGGAATTAATTTTGTTTAACAAACCCTCTCTCTGGTTCTCATAATCTCGAACCATTAGTTTAAGCAGTTCATCCCCAGTCTTGTTAAATAATTCCATTAGCTGCCGATAGAGCCAACTCTTATGCTTTACATTAGTAGGATACTTAAAAACTCTTAATCCCTTAGGGACCCGATTAGCAGCAATACATTCACTTAAATAGTCTTTTTCTAGTTGATTCATCTTGAATGCATATAACCTTTCTTTAAACAGTTTAAAATTCTCATCAAAAGTCTCAATACTGTTATTAAAAAACTTTTCATTAAAATTGAATCTCTGGTTTGTCCATGAGTCAAAGTTAAAATTATTCTCAGTACCTTTGCTTCCGTTGCAGCTGTGGCTGCTTGGTTTATTGAAAAAATCCAGTTTTGCTTGATTTTGATGCTCCGTGTGTTGTGGAGAGACCGCTTGCCTCTCTCTGTCACCAGTAATGCCTTGATTCGTCATTGCACGCAAATTGGGTGAATTTTTCTGTTCAAGCAACTGATTTTGGTTACCCGGCAACCCAGCATGTGATGCATAAGGAGAAACACTCGTATTCTTCACTAGCTGGGTTAAAAGTAGCAGAACCTTATTAAACTCGCCCTTCATCACTGGCAAGTTGTCATCCCCTACCAAAACTTCTTTTAGAATCATCGGTGTATCCATAAACACATTGGAATCCACTCCTTCAGCCATGGATAAAATGACTCAGAAGAACCAGCAAAACCACACAAGCAGTAAACACCACAAGCCAAGGCACTCAGGACAGTAGATTCAATGTATTTAATATCCAGTAAAACGATAAGAAACAATAGTTTCACAACAATACAGTTTAGCGCGCTTTCACCCAGTATAATACCAGGCTTCTTCAGAACAAAGAAGCAGCCCCATACAATCCATTTAAATAATTCATCCCACCCATTCACATCAGAGAGTCAATTAACTATGCATTCACAAATCAATTACAGTAAATTAACCCTGTTAAAACTTTATTAGATGCATAAACTATAATGAATACAAGACGTATATCAACTCATAAAATAAATAAATAGTTAATGTTAAAATTGAGCCTGGACCCCTAAATGTTCATACTACTATAATATGAAAAATTAAATCGTAAAATACAATACTTTAAATTAATGTACAAACCCCTTGTGTACAATAATCCATCCTACTTGTTTAAAATGAAATAAATAAATATTATAAAATTCTCGACATGCAAAGCAATAACTACAGTGTGTATATAGCAGCAGTATATATAACAATAGTGTATAATACTACAATTTAGCAGCCCTAAGTTTTAAAATACTTTTAGTACTGATGTGGTTAATTCCAGGGGAGCTACCTGCATCCAACTTCAACTGCCAAAACAATTCCCTGTATTCCATCCTGGACTCACAACTCCCCCCTCTGAGATCAACTAACACTTGTTCTAACACAAAAAATTTGATTTTCATTTCCTTACAAGTTAAGGAATGTCTAAAGAAGGCATTTGATTCCTTCCATTTTGAAATCTCATATAAATGCTCGTAGACCCTTCTCCTAAGTGGTCTCTCAGTTTTGCCGATATAAAAACTCTGACAAATTTCACAAATCCCAATATAAACCACCCCTTTTGTGCCACAGTTATAGTATTTGGACGCCTTCAACCTGAAACCCCTGGATGGAATATATAATTCACTTTTGT
Source organism: Protopterus annectens (assembly GCF_019279795.1). Lineage (NCBI taxonomy): Eukaryota > Metazoa > Chordata > Ceratodontiformes > Protopteridae > Protopterus > Protopterus annectens. Next base: position 1,643,885,558 of record NC_056725.1, on the reverse strand, counting down.
CCAAAATGTATCCACATTGATGACAGACTCCACATTTGTGGGTCCCACATATTGAATCACCATGTATCTGTATAGAAATATGCTTCTTTTCAGAGAGTTCTGTAAGGTTCGTGTCTCTCCTTCTAACAAAGGTGGGATGGTTCAGGAGATATACACTGGTGTCATCATTGACCCTTAAAATATGCCAGTATTTGTTAATACTGTCCTCAACTTGAGTAGATTTCATGGAAAAGGTATGAATAAAGGCCTCCCTGTGCTTAGAATCCACATCATTCAATATAATTATCCACATATCTATATAGATATAGACACATATACATATCGACATATATAGATGAGTATGTATATGTACATAGATATACATATACACACCCAGATATATGCATATACAGAGCAATATATGTCTACACATATACAGATAGTGATACATATGCACATATACGTATTGTTATCTACATATATATTGACAGTAGTAGGTATATCAGAATAGATATGTATGCACATATAGTTATAGATATCTACATATATACCAACATAGCTATGCATATCTGTACACATAGGATGTGCATACATATATAGCTAAATAGATATATATATGTATACATATACGTTCATAGGTTCATAGGTTCATAGGTTCATACTAGGCTATCTGCCCAAGGGCATTTACAAGCCTAGCCCATCGTTTTGTGGCTTACGCCACCCCTTTAGTATGGGGAACTATACCCATTATTTTGCTGTGCCTCTGTCGAGCAGTGACACTGAGGTAATCCCTGGGGTATATCTGCGATCTCCCATCCATTGGTCAAGATTTCTCTTGAACAAGGCCAGCGAGGTGCTCTGCCTCACATGTACCGGGATTTTGTTCCACAGCATAGGGAGTCTTTGGGTGATGAATCTATCCCTCCAGCACGTCCTATTAATAGCCGTGTCGAGGTTTAAGTCTCCCGCCCTTGTGGCTCTGATGGATCTAGATTTTTTGAGGTGAAGCATATTCATCAAATCTGGGTTTGACATGGCCTTGTATGTTAGGCAAAGGTCACCTCTGAGCAGCGGTGGCGACTGAATAGAGCTGGAGTTCTTTCAGTCGGGCAGCATAGGACAGATTTTGAGACCCTTTATCCTTTTGGTGAGGAACTTTTGTGGCCTCTCCAGCTGCTGCAAGTGTCGGGTCAGATACATCCCGAATGGGGCATTGTACTCAATCATTGGTCTGATGAGTGATGAGTAAAGGGAGACTATGACCTCCCTTGATCTAGATGAGAATCCCTTCATGATAAGGTGGGCAATGTAGAAGATCTTCCTAACTACTTTAGCTACATGGGTGTCGAATGACAGACTACTATCAACCTGGGTCCCCAGGTCCCTGATAACTTCTTCTGTGCTCAGTGGATTGCCACCTATTTGGTAGCTAGGGGTAACCTTGTTTTTCCCAAAGGGTATGACTATGCATTTTTTGGCATTTAACTTCAGGCCGTGGCTCTGGCACCAGTTATCCGTTTCTGTGAGACCCTTCTGAAGGATATCTGTGTCAGATGTGTTTTCTACTATGGCGCCCAGTTTGCAGTCATCTACAAACTTTGTCAGCCATAACCCTCCTGTGTTTGCTTGTACTTCGGAAAAGTAGATGCCAAACAAGAGTGGGCCCAGGACTGAGCCCTGTGGGACACCACTTGTGACAGGCTTTGAGTCTGACATGGCGCCAGCAACTCTGACCCTGTGGGTTCTGTCACTCAGCCAGTTTGCAACCCATCTTGTGATGTATGGGTTAACATTTAAGCTGATGAGTTTTTCAATGATACCCGAGTGGGGTATAGTATCGAAGGCCTTAGCCAGATCGAGGTAGGCTGTATTTCCCTCGTCAATGGCTTTGGTGACTGTTTCGAAGAAGTCAACCAAGTTTAAAAGGCATGATCTGCCTTTGACAAAGCCAAACTGGGTTGGATCCAAAGTCTGCAAATTCCCTATGTCTTTATTTATGAGGTCCATTATGATCCTCTCCATGGCTTTGCAGATAAGGCTTGTCAAGCTAATGGGCCGGTAATTTCCAGGGTCGGTGGAGGCACCGCCTTTGTGAAGTGGGACCACAGTTGCAGTGCGCCACTCCCTGGGTACGTATCCAGAGGTAAGACTTTGATTAAACAGCTGTCCTAGCTGTGGGTTTAATTCCTCATTGAGTTCGTGGAGCACACAGCCGGGACACCATCAGGTCCCATGGATGCTGTGTTTTTGCTTTGGAGAGAGCAGTTCTCACTTGGGCTGGAGATGTTTGGGGGTTGCAATCGTTTGGTATAGATATCTCTTCTTTTGGGGGGGGAGAAGTTTGCACTGAACCTGTCAGCCAGTATGTTGGCAATGTCTGTAGGATCAGTAATCTTCACATCATTTTGAACTAGTTCTGAGCATATCTGGGAGTTTCCTCCTACGTTTCTAACATAGCTAAAGAAGGCCTTATGATTGTCTTTTGAGTCTTTAGCTATTTTTCTCTCGAAATTTGCTTTGGATGATTTTATGAGAGCTCTTAGTTTTTTACTTATAGGGATCAAGGGTGTCTTACCTTTTAAGGATTTTGCTCTATCTTGTAGTAGCTTCCTCCTTTTATTGTAGAGTTTGTTTATGGCTGGGGTCCACCAGACTGGACGCTTGCCTTTGGTACTAAGAGTCTTTGTTTTGTTTGGGATTGCCTTATCCATGCAGTCCTGCAGGTGCTGGTAGAAGGTGTTTGTAAGTGATTCAGCGGCTTGAGTACTGTTTTCCGCGCTCGGGGCCTTAAAGGAGACCACACTAGTCTTTAGAAGTGTGAAGTTGGCTTTTGAGAAGTTCTTTACTGTGGTCTTTTTATTTCAGGTGGGGGTGGGATGAGGACCTCCAGCGAGATTAGTTTGTGATCTGATCTCACCAGTGAGGGGTATACTTCGGTGTTGAACATTGTGCTCCCATGTTCGTGATGATGAGATCAAGTATGTTATCTCCTCTTGTGGGGATGGTGACTAGTTGTTCCATGGCATTTGAGTTTATGAATTCCAGGAACTTTTGGGCTAGGGTGTTTGGGCTTGAGTAGTGTTCCCAGTCTATATTAGGGTAATTGAAGTCACCTAGTATGATGGTGTTTGGTGATACATTTATCCCCTCTAGTGTTTTCAGGAAGGCCATGTGAGGTTCCTGAGTTTGTGAGGGTGGCCTGTAACATGCTACAATTTGCAGAGCAGTCTTGCCTATGGTTAATTGCACCTGGATGGTCTCCGATGCATCGTGCGGTTGCCACCAGTCTTGCGGTGTGGGTGTCCTTGATGAATATGGATACCCCCCCTCCTTTCTTGGTATTGTCCGGATTTTGGGGCCGGAACGCATGATATGAGGTAAAACCTGATAGTGCTGGGGTGCTCTCAGGAGCCTTGAACCAGGTTTCTGTCACAGCACAGTATATTTATATATACACATATCTATATATATATATATATATATATATATATATATATATATATATATATATATATATATATATATATATATATATATATATATATATATATATATATATATATATATATATATATACGAAGAGATGTACAAATGGCCATATATATGTAGCACTATACAGATGTGTATACAGACATATGTATAAGTATACATGTGTATGTACATGTAGACATATATAGAGCTATTATATGTATACAACCATATTCCTGTCATGATTAAATGGCACGTTTGTGTATACCCTCCCACATGTATCTGCTATGTGCACATTATTATAAAACAACATATGTGATGCAACAGTCATAGTAATAACAAGGACTACACAATTTAGAAACTACAGGCAAATGTTCAATACTACTCAATATGTGTATTGACAGCTATATTGGTAAAACAACAGCAGTCTTCACAGTAGTCATGGTGTAGTGGTTAAGTGTTGTGACTCCAGTGTAAAGGGTCCTGGGTTCAAGACCTGCAAGGGCTGTTCATTTTGTTGCTGGTCAGAACAAGGGCTGTCAGATACAGAGTGGTTAAGGCAGTTTTGAGCAGCATTAAGTGCTTTTGCATGGGTTTTCATGAAGCTAAGCAGTACTGAGCTATGGGTAAACATACCGGTGCTTACACAGTGTAGGCAGTGCTTACCAGTGCGCAAATCAGCTTAGCTGTTATATTGCAGCAATGTTAATACTTGCTAAGCATAGCTTAGCCCTGGTAACCAGGACACACCACCCAGTCTGATAACATGTAATAAGTGTATGTAATGCCATGTACAATACCTGCACCTATGTGTGAGTGTCATTTGTGGGACACAGACATATATGAGGCCTGTACAGCACTGTTATCCATGTGAATGTGTTACATACAGGTGTAGTAGCCCAGGGTACAAGCTGTCAAACTGGCATGTAGTGTATCATGGCAGTAGTACTGTTGACAGTGCTATCCCAGGCAAGAGCAGAGTGCTTAATGTAGTAATGACAACAAGCACACCTGCGAGCATGGCTGGACACTAAGGCCTCCCTGTTGTATCCCTGGTGTGTGAGCTGTGTCACAGTATATACCCCTTACTGGGTAATGTTCTATCATGCGGAATGTAACTGTAGACTACCGTCTGTACAGCACATGTTAGTGAGGACATCCAACATGTAGTTATGGCATACATATTGTTGTCAGACGTCTGTTAATGCACTCATGCTACTGCATAGCTACTTGCCAAGCTGATGACTGTCATTCCCTGTACAGATGTGCGGATGGCAGGTATCCAGCTGGGATATGTACAGGCAACCTACGCTTGATTGACACTGACATGTCTGCCCAGCTGTGTAATAAGTGGCACATATAGAAGATGTCACCCTGTATGTACCACATGTCACAGGTACCTCCACTACATTAACACAGTCAACAGAACATGTGTGGGTACAGGTCTCCATCACAGACACTAACCATGTGTTGTAATGCATGTTGCATACATGTCACCTTGATCACCTCAGTGGCCATGTGCAGGAGGCACCTTGAGGATTGGCTGATGCATGTCATTCTCACCCTGAGGGTCACAACAGTAGTGTCTGTCAGTAGATTGACAACTGCCACCTTTCAAGGTGGCAGGATAACACTGTACACACAAGCTCTACACATCCCATCTCCCCTTGGACGATAGCTAGGTACATGGCTATGACCACCTGCAAGGATGCACCCCTGTACTGACACGTGTACATGTGCATGACTGAGTATATCAGTGTTTGTGTGTTACCACACCTGTACATGGGAATTCCATGAGGGCCTTCACAACCAACGCAAAACCCATTGCCATAGTCAGTTGTGGCTGCTGCTGTATGGGACCTTACATGTTCCCTGTTAAGCTCCCCCACATACTGGCTACATGAGCCTTGCAGTACCAGCACAACAGTGTTTTATAAATGGGGTGATAGGCATGGAGGACCCATTGTGTTCTGGCATGTATGTGTAGTTGTGCATGTCTGTATATCTGTAGGGTACAGCATGCCAAGGCCACATACTCCTATTACAATACCCATTGCCACACGGTAGTACAGATAGTGTTGTTGCTGCCCATAGGTGAGGCAGGACAATGCAACAACCTATTACGTGTGTGGCATGTGCAAGAGAACCAGTGTTGGGGTGTACCATGGGTTAAATAGCTGTCGCAGCCAATGTGCGATGGTGGGTATGGCAGAGTGTCATCATGGGTTTCAGGGAGTACAGCATCCAGTGAGGTATGTGGGTGCTGTGTACACTGTTATTACACCAAGTTACGCCCGGTATATGTCCCATGTACCACGTTATGGTTGCCACTGTCACCATCAATCATACAGGTAACTGTTACCACAATCCAAGCCAGTTATGCATGTGATGTGTGCAGCCTACCTGTAACACACTGGAGACACAGTCAAGTTAGTTAGCAGTGATAGGTCCTGGTATCGCAGATGTGTGTCTGGCTGTTATGCATCTGTAAATGTGTATATGATGGTGTGCCACACTACATATTGTCCAAATACACCCATTACATCCCCCATTAGCATACTGTACATGATGGGGATGTTCTGCATGTAACATGTAACCTGGGACACACCTCACCCTAAATGCTGTGTGGTGTGTGCAATGTAAGCCACACACTTCAGTATCACTACATAGCTAGTTAGGGGTCTAGTCCCAGTGTTGCTAAGTAACACTGTGCATGTATGTGGATGGTTCTACATCAGGTGGCAGGGTATACATGCCTAAGTGGGCCACCTGTCCATGTGGCACAGGCAATAACCAGTTTAGTAACCTGTGAAATATGTTCGACTGTTCCCCAGATATGTCACAGCCATGGTGTCACTACAGTGACATACCCCACTGTGGAGTATGACTGCAGACCATCCTCATGCTGACACATGTACACCTACAACACATATGGATACCATTATAGAAACCACAACCAACTAATGCTACTAACAGCTATACGGCATCATTGCTGGATGGCTACACTACCTGCCAAATATGCCTTACACTCGACTCCCTACAACATGTTATAATGCAGTACTGTGGTACACTGTGGTACAGTCACCGTGTGCATCAGAACCATATCAGCATGTCTCTGCATTGATGGTATGGATGACAGGGATGTGGCACAGGTATCATCATATGCACAGGGCATCCTTGTGCTGACACATGTACACCTACAACACAAATGGATAACATTATAGAGACCACACCAAACCAGTGTTACTAACAGCTATAATTCATCATTGCTGGATGGCTACACTACCTGCCAAATATGCCTTACACTCTACTCCCTACAACATGTTACGCTACAGTACTGTGGTACACTGTGGTACAGTCACCATGTGCATCAGAACCATATCAGCCTCCCTTCATTGATGATATAGATGACAGGGATGTGGCACAGGTATCATCACATGCACAAGGTGTGATGTTGGTTTGCCAGGGGACAAGAGTGGGCCATACATTTGACACCATGTGTGTGGGTGAGGGGTGTACTGTTGGGAGCTGGGTGAGGTGATGTGGTGTGTGTAAGTATGGCTTTGCCCTAGGTGTGTTTGCATAGTGTATGGGCATGCATGCACACAGTTCTGCCATGTGGCTGCCCTACACAGGTGTTTATGGACAGCTGCAGACCATACCTGGCAGAGAGTGCAGTTCACTGCCTCTGGCCAAGGACACATGGGCTGTGCCTGCCAGGGGATCCACAGGCACGTCCAGGTACAGGCCTCAATGTGCTACTCTCACCTGTTGATGACATTTATCCAGTGGTACCAGGTCCCTCCTGGGACTGGCCAGGACCACATGCACATGGCCTGATGTGGTGTGGTGTGGACAGCACACCCCTCCATTGCTGGAGCCGCTACTGCCACTATGGGAGACCCTTGGTGTCCTAGCACATCCACATTGACCGCCAGCTGTTGGTGTTGCTGGCTCACATCCACATGGGCATCTCCACATCCCCACCACATGTTGAAGCACAGACACACCACGGCTGATGAGGGCCATCATCTCATCATGCTGTCTATCCGTGTGATCGGTATGAGCACAGATGGCACCCGACAATTCACAGAAGTTGTCACTTACAGATGCGTGCCTGCACTGGCATTACAGCCTGAAACATGCACCTTCTGATACCAGTTATGTCGCTTATGGCAGGGGCATGATGTCCAGTGGCCCTACCATGAGCAGCCTGGGACATCCGCCTAAGAGGTGCCCTGCCAGCCATCCAGCTATTCCTCCTGTGACCAGACACAGTAGGCTTGGTTACCACACTTCCCTTTGCACTGCCACCAAACGCCAGCTGTTTCTCCACTATGGGCACTTGTGATGGGGTATGTGTAGGCACTGAAACTGTGTGCAGGGTTGGGGTGGCTGAAAGGGGGGTGTCAAATGTTGGTGTAGTGTCGGCCCCTGACAACACCACCTTTGCCTCAACAGTACTATCATCATCTTCAGTGTCTGTATGGACACCAACATCAGACTGCATGCAGGAAGGACCCTGCCCCAACTCATCACCTATGGGGGAAAACAATAAACGTACTTTAAAACCTGTACAGCATTGCCTAATTGTACACACACACACACACACACACACACACACACACACACACACACACACACACACACACACACACACACACACATGCACACATGCATCCTACATGCATCTACCTCCCTCAACTTCACCAGAATGACCCTGCAGACTAACTAACCAACAGGATGCACACACACACACACACACACACACACACACACACATACACATACAGGTGAGGTTGCACAACAGTAGTCAACACAGTCCTCCTATTACCCATCTGCCAGTATGCAGAACATATGGTACAGAACAGCATGCATTTCAGCTGTAGTCAAACCATGCTAGCAACAGTATACATGTGTGTGATGCATGTGCTGTGTCACTAGGTGATGCCCCTTCCCCTGGATACCACTGCACCCATGTACACAGTATTGCTGTGCACCTGTTCTGCACCCTGCCATGTACTGTGCACCACAACTCACAGGTGTACAACCCATTGCAAAATATGTAGTACTGTGTCAGTTATGTCAGTTTTTCTTCTTACAGCCTCTATGTTTTTCAGCAACACATACCTGGGATGATATGTGACAGCTGTCATTGGTGAATGCCTGATGCCTGATTTATAGCTGTCAACATCAACAGACCATGTATGACCACTCCAATACTCTTACACTGACAACCATCAGAGCATACCTTGGCTATGGGGGTGTACACACCTTCATTGATTTGACACACACATTCCTGACCTGCCATGGGACCACATCACTGCATATCTTAGCAGTACACAAGCCTGATATGTGACATATGTCCTATACTTTCACATGCAGTGTCTACAGACTGTGTTGTGTGTGTGGCTGCTGACCACAATGCATACACACCATGTGGGCATATGTGTGCACACCCTTATCATGAGAGTTTATTGCACCTCTTGTTGTGTGTACTACAGCAGTCACTGCTCCTGGCAGGGGTATACCGACATGGGCCATCTGCATTTGCAAGTGTATGTTCAGTCTGCCCTACTTTTATTGCCATAAAAACAATATGAGACTCTTCCTGACATATTCTCTATTGTATGCAGTACTTGCCTTGAACAAAGCAGGTTTTATACAGGCAATTAATTTACTACTACTTTTATTTTTATTTCCTATGATAGTAAAAGCATGAGTATTACTGACCAACCTCCCATTACAACTTCGCCAGGCCACTGATGTGGGCCTCCTGGTTTGCGGCCTGCTCCATTGCAGCTGTGGGGGACATAAGAGGAATATTTAGCCATACCTATCCATGATATACCTGAGCTGGCAATTATTACACACATACTGGGGTGATACACACAGCTGTGACATCCCCTGCCACTCTAGCCTCTTGGAGCCACTCCTCCAAGAGGTCCCCCTTATGCCTCTTCAGGTCGGCATAGCGGTGCCTGACCTGCTCACCAGTTTGGGGTATGCCAGTGGCCCTGGTGAGGTTGCGGGCAAGACGGTCCCAGGCCTCCACCTTATATTGGGAGCCTTGGTACTAGACCTGAAGCAGTCTCTGATCATGATCTTTGACAAGGAGTCCTGCCATGACCTTGGACTCCTGGATGCACCAGCACTGTACCCAAAAGCGCACACCTTCTCCCCTTACTGCCATAGTGCCTGCAAGGGAAAGCTACAGCCAGTTATGAGATATATTCTAGCCTTTTGGGTTTAAGTAGGGCTGATTTCCCACACTTTTCCGTGATTGTCCATTTTTGAAAAGGCTAGGCTATGGGCAAACCTGATTAACTAAGGTTGGCATCGTTTAAAGGGGTATACCAATGGGCACAATTAGTTAGCTGGACTATGCATTGCTTACACCTCCTATGCTGGCCTGTGCAATGCTTAGCATTGCTTACATTAGACTTTGCATTATATTTCCTTTTTGACATTGATTTCTTATTCATTACATCTTATATATCTGCCTGGTATCCATGATTAATGTGTATGTACAGTCTCTTGGGTCCTTGTGTTTTATTGGGGACTTCAACACTCTATTAAAATTACACCTCACTTCTGGGCTTACTGCTGTACTCCATTTCACATATGTATGTTATTAGTGGGTTATGGAACATATGACTGTATACTGATTCCTTTCACAGGTTCAGTTTGGTTTTACTATGCTGAGGACTTGTTTGCTGATACCTCATTCTTCTGTACTTCTATGATGGCTTGGTGGTTAACTACTGTGACTATGGTGTACTGTGTCCTGGGTTCGAGACCTGCATGTCTGTTTATTTTGTTGATGAGCAGAACTAGGGCCATTGGATACAGAGTGATTAAGGCACTTTTGAGCAGTTGTAAGCAGGTTTGCACAACGGTAAGCACTGCTAACCTGCCGTTACATCTGCTTACAGAGAGTTAGCTTTAGAATTGCTTAACCAGTGTAGGCATTACTTACTGCTGTGCAAACGGGCTTAAGCCCACTTACTAGTGCTTAAATATGCTTACTACTGCTTATTTGTGCTTAAACCTGCTTACTAGTGCCTTATTCATTATGACACTGACACCTCACATGTGCATTTATTGCAGTACTCCAGTTCATGAAAATATGTTAATTAGTGCGTTATGTAATATAAATATTACTCATAACGTGCTTTGCCATGGAAAATGGAATGTGCTACAGTGGAACTCGAACCAGGAATGCCTACTTGTAAGGTGACTGCTCTGCCCACTACACTATTGCTATGCTGCTTCATTTGCATATATCTTCCTTGTTATCCTCTTCAGCCATTTAAGCTGCATTAACCGTAGCTAAGTGATGGGCACACTCGCTCACCTGCAGTTAGCTTTAATTGGATTAAAAAATAAATAAATAAAGGGTTTCTTCATTTTATTTCTGTTTACTGTTGCTGTTGTACACAAGAGGGACAGTTGGTGGGGATATGTGGTCACCTATGAGCGGTCTCACTCATTTCATACCCCTTTCTGCTGTTCTTCATTGTGGGGGCATGTATATTCTGAGAGCTCTGCTATCAGACGTGCCCCCTGCACTCTTACAAGCTTCGTGTAAGCCTAGGAGCTCAGGCAGCATGATTCATTACTATGCATGTTGCGCTGCCGTCCTGCTCCTAAACGGCCGCCTCCATGCAAGACTAAGCTAGTCCTGCACAGAGGAACAGTAAATCCGGGGGTATGTTTACACCTGCTACATGAATTCACAAGTTTGGAATTCAGCAGTTCTAATGAGTTCACACTTCATTTGCATCTTTGCTATGCTCAGAGGACTGAATCTACACTATAAAAAGGTAACATCATAGCTCGGGAACTTGAAGGTGAGGAGACTTGTGTATTTGGAGAACACAAAAGATTGCTATTAATTTTGATTTATCTGCAGGGAAGGCATTTGATCTTGCTAAGGTATGATTGTATTTTTCAAGTGCATTCTAGATTTGTTAAGATGTTACAAAGAAATGTTTTATATATATGCACTACAAAAGGGAACTTTTATCTGTATGCGCATCTTATAGTTCACTGCTGGCATAGGCATTTTAGGCATATTCTTTCTCAGATAGACAGGTTATTAACTTACTTCACAACTGTTATTGTTAAAACTGGTTATCTTATAATTTTCTATATTATTTCAGGGAAATGTAATATACTATATTGTCAATGACACAAGGGTGTTAGGGTTCTAAGATGGCCCACAGACACCTCCAAGGCAGTGCTGGGCACTGTGAGAGGTGCCTGGAAATCATATAAAATTGATTTTTCTGTTGTAAATGTGCACACATTTTATGAGAATTGTATTGAAAGCATTTATAACAATTGAATTATTTGGCATTCCTTGGTTTGTTTGAACTGTCATTTGCTTGTTGGTTTGGAGGTGGGGGAACCGAGTACCATTTGTGTGTTGCCACATAGTTGCTCTTGAAATTGTGTAGTCATCCTGTTATTTCCATGAGAAACCATACATTGCTAAAGTGTTATTTCTTTTTTTTTGGACCAAATATCTGTGTGTCAGTGTGACATGATATAACCACATAAACCTCAATTTTAATAACTGAAATGTTTGTCTCCAGTGCTTCATGCTGAAAATAATTATTTGTATCTGAATAGGGATTTAATTATGTGATATTTATGTGTTGTAGCCTTTTCTGTTATATCTCACATAGGATTACAGCACCAAAGTGTATAAATCTACATAAACCTAATTTTGGTGAGTCTGAAAATGTTGTCATAGTGCAGGGGTTTAGCTGCCATGGAACGTTTCTGCTTGAGAGGGGACATGGGGATATGGCTGACAGAATGCAGATTTGAAACCAGATAGTCAATGATGCCAATGCTATGGGGGCATACCCGGACTTGTGATCAGATGTGTCATCAGGCCACTGATATAATTTCATCAGACTGATGGAGACAAGCTGAAGTTGCCCATTGACAGCTGACAGTGGGAGGAGGGGCTGCTACAGAGCTGCCACTGATACCAGATAAAGAGTTCCTGTCCACCATCAGAGATCTAGAGGGCTCAGTGGAAATTGATGGCTGTGCTGTTGTGTCTGGGAGGGCAAGTATATGCTAGGAGCAGGTACCAGGTAAGCTTACACATATCAAGTTGTAAGATTTGCTTGTTTAATAAAGTAAAGAAAAATTTCACCAATAGTTCATGTGTTTTTTTTTTTTTGGATGAACCTATTAATAAAGTAAGAGAGTTAACGACCCATTTTTGCACATTACGCATGGGCATTGGGTTGGTGTGTCAACCAAATTTCATGTAAAGGTATTGTTCAAAGACATAATGGCAAAAATTGTGTATTCACTTTCCCCCTGAGCTATTGCAACTGTAATGAGTGTATCCTTGCCTTGCTTCAAATCTTCCAGGACCATCCTCGTTAACAAGTGTAGGGTCATATGCACATGGAAGCCAAACATTTTCCTTTGATTATTGGTGACCATTTGTCAGATATATTCATTTATCTAGATGTGTGAGGTGGGTGTAATGAGTGTGTGCATTATTGTACCATCTGCGATAGTGTGACCAGTGTTAGTCTGTTATCATATAAATTGTTTTAAATCTTAAATTTTGTTGTAGGTATTAATTTTGCAATCCTGAGAGTGGAAGTGTAGGACTCTTACCACCTGATGTCAATGTAGTGGCAGACTCTGATGAGGATGATGATGATGCTGGCCAAGCACAGACACAGGTGTGGGGTGCAGAGGTTGAATCTGGCACTGAGGTTGACATTCAGCCATCTCCTGGATTTCCCTCAGACACAGTAAGTAGGCCTATATATACCTATTCCACTGAGGCTTCAGATATTGGGCAGAAGGAGGGTGACATACTTGATTGGGGTAGTGTGGTCACTGTGGCTTCAGTGCCAATTGATTCTGGTCATAGCCAAAGTGTGGTTGAGGTGCCACTCAAAACATTTGTTAGAGGTGCTCAGAGGAAGCATGCTGCCCACACTCCATCTGATCACTGTGTGTCTTTTTGTGACAATTGACATATGTTTAGGGCCATCATTGAAATTGTAGAACATTCCAGTAGGGCCTCGGAGGACGTGCTTAGGATCATAGATGTGACAC
>NC_056725.1:1643847007-1643867007 GCF_019279795.1 Protopterus annectens | reverse complement strand
AGCTTTTCTCCTCGGGTCTCAACTGAAAATGGGCTGCTGGCCCAGACGGACCAACCCGATTGACAAATTTCAATAAATAAATAAAATAAATTTGACCGAAATAGAAAACGTCAAGACAACAACATGAAACATCACAGTAAAGAACTTCACAAACCCGAAACTCAAGACACAAAAAACAGCTGCGGATGTTACACATAGTTTTGCTTATGAAAGCTTGTAGATTTGAATAGAGATCATACTACAGCGAAATTCACCCTTTTTCTCCACAGTAGTACAGACTTGGAGTTGATATATATAATTTACAGGGTGTGTGGGGGGGAGGAGGCGGGCATGACCCCCTGCATAAGTGTAAAATTATGTTGTGAAGGTAAGGTGAACATCATGTTTATTGTTTTTCATGTATGCTGCAGATGTTCGTGTACATCGCAGTGTAGTTTACAGGGACAGATGTCTATTTGTCCTGAGTGGTGAAACAGTGATGAATTGAATTTGTATTTCTATTTTGTGAGGTTTGAGTTTGTGAATGCTTGTTGTTGTAACTTTTTGATGTTGTTGTCACTTTCATTTCATTTTCGGTTATCTGTTAATTTGGTAAACTGAAACAGACATATATATATATGTATATATATATGTATATATATATATATATATATATATATATATATATATATATATATAGATAGATATAGATATATAGATATATTTCTCTCAATCTATCTACAGTATCTCTCTCTCTCTCTCTCTCTATATATATATATATATATATATATATATATATATATATATATATATATACATACATGCACACACACAAAATTCCTTTAACAAGCTCAAAGTTTCAAAACTTTGAACTGCAAATGGTCAAGACCATAAGACTCAAGTTTTGAAACTTGGAACATTTTGAATGAAGATCACAGTACAGTGTTCAATGGGAAATTTACCGTAGTGCAGTCTTGGAGCTGGTATATTTATTTTGCAGGGGGTGTGGGGGTGCAGGGGGGCTTATCCCCCTGCAAAAATGAAAAAAAAAATGTTTTTATTTTTTTTTTTATTACAGTTTTGAAGTTTCAAATCTTCAATCTTATGGTCTTGAAACTTTGATCTTATGAACACACACACACACACATATATATATATATATATATATATATATATATATTTTTTTTTTAAAGATTTGATTACTTTTCAGTGTGTAGTCAGGCTTAGGAGCAGTGGTTTACATATAGTGAAAAGCTGAAATAATGACATTTGACATGTGTGTGTGTGTGTGTGTGTGTGTGTGTGTGTGTGTATAAATATATATATATATATATATATATATATATATATATATAAGTCAAATGTCACTATTTCAGCTTTTCTCAATAGGCATATACAACAAAAACATAACTAAAAATTATGAACATTCTGAACTATACCTTCATGATTGTTACACAAGTCATCTCACACAATCAAAGAAATGCATGCATCAATAAACCAATCACTGATGTAATGCACCCAGCACAAAGTTCAACCATATTCATTTTCAATACATGTGTGGATCATTAGATTTATAGCTATTTATCTATACATGTGTCCATGTAGTTGCATGGATGAACTAGGTGCATAGTTGAGTACAAATGATCCACATCACAAGAATAGCCAGCAGCTGCTAAAAAAGTCTTAGTCAACTTTATATGGCCTGTATACAACTCCTGCAGTTTGTGGTTTTCACCCAAGTTAGGTTTTCTAATGTTCAATCTAATAATAAAATGAAAATGTGGGTTTAAATATAGCAGTCAACAAGTCATGTGATTTAAAGCAACCACTCAGAATTGTCTGTAGAGACTTACACTTAGCATTTCCATGGTGATTGATGATCCTGAAAAAAAAACAAGGCTCCATCTCTTGTGTGTGCTGTGGCTAGGGTTACCTTTACCTGAGAGTGCTTTGGTGTGATGAGACAATCTAGAGAAAAAGAGAGGGGGGGGGGTTGGAGAGTGAGAGAGACAGAGAAGGGGGGATGGAAGGAGGAGAGAAGTCTCCAAAAGAGCCAGTAGGGAGCAATTGCCTCAAAGTGCTCATCAGCTCATCATGTCCATTGTCTTTGAGGGAATTAGGTTCCTCGTCACTCTGTCTAGAGAGGTTTCTAAAGAAGAGCCTCCAAAGAGTTACACCTGAAAGACAAAGACAATCTGGAAGATGTCCATTTAACCTGGAGAAGATATAAAATCTGTTCTTCTGTAAAGCAGAATCTATGGGAATTAAGCCTGCATGTATGGGAAAGTTTGATAAAGAAAAAAGGCTGGCATTTGAAAGTATTGTTTTATGTCCATCTTTATAAAAACCCTGTTAATTAAATTATGAAGGGATACTGGAAATGTGTTAACTGAAAAGGCCACATTCAACTGAACCAATGTAAATAGACATGAGTTATTTTCAATTAATCATAATTCTTTTTTGCAATGGGGTATTTTTATATTCATCCCATAAATAAATTTCAGATTAAAACTGCAAAGTACAGATAGAACAGCAACGCTGTTATAAACTGTAATTTTGTAAGCAAACTAAAAGCAATTCCTTTCCTTAAGATGTGACTACCTCAGAAAAGAAGCAAAGCCATCCTGAGTGAAATGTTATATCTTAAAGTGGTAAATGCTGAAGTGACATAGAATATCGGTACCTGTCAACTTACATGATAAGGTGCAAGAGAACATACAAACCTTTTTGCCAATATCTGGATTTTCTTTGCCAAAAGCCATCTTCATGTTAGTCAGAAGGGTTACTTTCTGAAGATATTTTCTATTATATATATTTATTGCACTTTAAGTTACTAATTGTTGCAAATTGTTTCTGTAGGCTACACACTAAAGTGCGCTAGCCGATTTACAGCATTTATAGCATTTACTGTCTGTTTTTTTTCCTTGTCTCTGTAATAAAACAAAAGAATCTCTTGTTTTCCCGCCTTACTGAACTAGAGTAGTCCAGTTTCAGAGTTGCTGATCCCTGGGCTTTGTTTTTAGTTCCTGTTACTGATCCATTGCCTTATTAGGGAGGAGGGAAGTTTCTTTGCTTACCAGTGGGAGTGGGAAGCACTGAGCAGCCTTTCTGTCCGATTTGGTGAAGCTTCAGCCGGAAACTAGTAGTCCATTGGTCGTTTTGGGCCAATTCTTAGCTCCTTTCAGCCCCCTGCTATAAAACACGCTAAACACGCGTTTTTCCAGCTTGTACCAACTCAGCACAGATCCTCGTGGTGGCCTGCAGAGTGATCCAAGCAGCAGAGAGCTAAAAGAGTGACTTTCTACCAGATATAAGTATTTTTGTGGCTTTCCCACTGTTATTAAGCTAGTGACTGCATTTCGCCTGTTTTACTGCTACTTTAAGTGATTTCTGCATTTTACACTGTTTATTGCACTTTAAGTTACTAATTGTTGCAAATTGTTTCTGTAGGCTACACACTAAAGTCGCTAGCCGATTTACAGCATTTATAGCATTTACTGTCTGTTTTTTTTCCTTGTCTCTGTAATAAAACAAAAAATCTCTTGTTTTCCGCCTTACTGAACTAGAGTAGTCCAGTTTCAGAGTTGCTGATCCCTGGGCTTTGTTTTTAGTTCCTGTTACTGATCCATTGCCTTATTAGGGAGGAGGAAGTTTCTTTGCTTACCAGTGGGAGTGGGAAGCACTGAGCAGCCTTTCTGTCCGATTTGGTGAAGTTTCAGCCAGAAACTAGTAGTCCATTGGTCGTTTTGGGCCAATTCCTAGCTCCTTTCAGCCCCCTGCTATAAAACACGCTAAACACGCGTTTTCCAGCTTGTACCAACTCAGCACAGATCCTCGTGGTGGCCTGCAGAGTGATCCAAGCAGCAGAGAGCTAAAAGAGTGACTTTCTACCAGATATAAGTATTTTTTGTGGCTTTCCCACTGTTATTTAAGCTAGCGACTGCATTTCGCCTGTTTTACTGCTACTTTAAGTGATTTCTGCATTTTACACTGTTTATTGCACTTTAAGTTACTAATTGTTGCAAATTGTATCTGTAGGCTACACACTAAAGTGCGCTAGCCGATTTACAGCATTTATAGCATTTACTGTCTGTTTTTTCCTTGTCTCTGTAATAAAACAAAAAAATCTCTTGTTTTCCTGCCTTACTGAACTAGAGTAGTCCAGTTTCAGAGTTGCTGATCCCTGGGCTTTGTTTTTAGTTCCTGTTACTGATTCATTGCCTTATTAGGGAGGAGGAAGTTTCTTTGCTTACCAGTGGGAGTGGGAAGCACTGAGCAGCCTTTCTGTCCGATTTGGTGAAGTTTCAGCCAGAAACTAGTAGTCCATTGGTTGTTTTGGGCCAATTCCTAGCTCCTTTCAGCCCCTGCTATAAAACACGCTAAACACGCGTTTTCCAGCTTGTACCAACTCAGCACAGATCCTCGTGGTGGCCTGCAGAGTGATCCAAGCAGCAGAGAGCTAAAAGAGTGACTTTCTACCAGATATAAGTATTTTTGTGGCTTTCCCACTGTTATTTAAGCTAGCAACTGCATTTCGCCTGTTTTATTGCTACTTTAAGTGATTTCTGCATTTTACACTGTTTATTGCACTTTAAGTTACTAATTGTTGCAAATTGTTTCTGTAGGCTACACACTAAAGTGCGCTAGCCGATTTACAGCAATTACTGTCTGTTTTTTTCCTTGTCTCTGTAATAAAACAAAAAAATCTCTTGTTTTCCCGCCTTACTGAACTAGAGTAGTCCAGTTTCAGAGTTGCTGATCCCTGGGCTTTGTTTTTAGTTCCTGTTACTGATCCATTGCCTTATTAGGAAGGAGGGAAGTTTCTTTGCTTACCAGTGGGAGTGGGAAGCACTGAGCGGCCTTTTTGTCTGATTTGGTGAAGTTTCAGCAGTCCATTGGTCATTTTGGGCCAATTCCTAGCTCCCTTCAGCCCCCTGCTATAAAACACGCTAAACGCGCGTAAGCGCGATTTAGCGTGGAGTTACCACTGTTGCACACAAGAGCAGCGGTGGTTAAACAAGGTTAAACTATTTGGGCCATCTAAATTCCACTCTTCCAATTTTCCCTTAAAACTACCTTCCTCGAGCTGTACTGCTGATCTAACCAGCATATCCTATAACTGAAAAGTTCATCTCTACTTGATTCCCAAGTAGACTATTCTCTATCTGTAAAGCCTAGCACTTACTCCTACAGTACTTGCACCTTGATAAAGCACTCTTATTATAGATAGTACCCCACCAGCCTAAAACCCACTTCCCCCGGAGTCCTTTGAAAGTCTCTTTATCTACTACTTCTAGTATGTCGAGGGATCAGTTGCTAGTGTCCTCTCCAGCTCAACTGGTGAACCTGGGAATATTGAGGCAATGTTACAACTGCCTCATGTACACAGACAATCCTCTCCTTCTCCCACAAAACAAAAATACATGCGAGAGATGCAACTATACGGCCAAACTGGAGGCTGAGCTCTCTCAACATAGGACTGGCAAGACCAGACAGGAGGAGAAGGTAACCACACACAATACATACCCAGTCACACATGGTACCATCACAACTTCAAATCATACACATACTCACACAAAGACATACTCGCCGGCTCTGATCAAAAATTTACCAAAACAGCAGAGGCCACCAAAGCAGACACCCAAACAACTACCACCTCACGACCCAACACATGCAACACATAGACCACACAGTCAGAGTGTCAAACAGTCACAGCCCTTAAGGCCAAACAAAATGCCAGACACACTTGTCATTGGTGATTCCATAGTCAGACACACTGACGTTCGCTCACCAGACTGAGTAAAGAGAAGGTCACAGTAAGCTGCCTGTCAGGCGCTAGAATCCGCCACATAACGCAAGCACTCAGGTCTCTCAACAGCAGGTACAAGTACGACTCAGTCATTGTCCACGCTGGTGTCAACGACCTGAGACGTACCTCCTTGGACTACATGAAAAGGGACATCGAGGAGCTCTCTGATTATGTAGCCCAGGCAGGTATGACCCTGACCTTGAGCAGTATCCTACCTTCACCTAGAATGATGCCACAATACAGTGATAAGATGATCAGCTTTAATAATTGGCTTAAATTCTGGTGTCATTCAAAGGGGATCCAATGTCTGTCTGCCTGGGATGACATGCTGGACAAGCCACGCTGCTTCGCAAGGGACGGCTTGCACCTGTCACCCCTGGGCTTCCGGATATTGGCAAAGGCTCTTGCCACCCCATAGTGCCTATTTTAGGCAAGGCTCAAATTCTAAACCTACCACCCTAGAACACCAAAAGGAAAAACTAAGGGTAATGCTGCTCAATGCCAGAAGTCTCAATCTCAAGATGCACGCACTCGAGGCCCTTCTCAATATGGAGAACATCGATGTCTGTGCTGTGACAGAAACCTGGTTCAAGGCTCCTGAGAGCACCCCAGCACTAACAGGTTTCACCTCATATCATGCGTTCCGGCCCCAAAATCCGGACAACACCAAGAAAGGAGGGGTGTCCATATTCATAAAGGACACCCACACCTCAAGGTTGGTGGCAACGCATGATGCATCGGAGACCATCCAGGTGCAATTAACCATAGGCAAGACTGCTCTGCAATTTGTAGCATGTTACAGGCCACCCTCTCAAACTCAGGAACCTCACATGGCCTTCCTGAAAACATTGGAGGATAAATGTATCTCCAAACACCATCATACTAGGTGACTTTAACTACCCTAATATAGACTGGGAACACTACTCAAGCCCGAACACTCTAACCCAAAGATTCCTGGAGTTCATAAACTCAAATGCCATGGAACAACTAGTCACCATCCCCACAAGAGGAGAAAACATACTTGATCTCATCATCACGAACATGGGATCAAAATGTTCAACACCGAAGTATACCCCTCACTGGTGAGATCAGATCATAAACTAATCTCGCTGGAGGTCCTCATCCCGCCCCACCTGAAACAAAAAGACCACAGTGAAAAACTTCTCAAAAGCCGATTTCACACTTCTAAAAACTAGTGTGGTCTCCTTTAAGGCCCCTGAGCCAGTGGTAAACATTACTCAAACCGCTGAATCACTTACAAATGCCTTCTACCAGCACCTACAGGACTGCATGGATCAGGCAATCCCAAACAAAACTAAGACTCTCTGTACCAAAGGCAAGCGTCCAGTCTGGTGGACCCCAGCCATAAACAAGCTCTACAACAAAAGGAGGAAGCTACTACAAGATAGAGCAAAATCCTTGAAAGGTAAGACACCTTTGATCATTATAAGTAAAAACTAAGAGCTCTCATAAAATCATCCAAGGCAAATTTTGAGAGAAAAATCGCCAAGGACTCTAAAGAGAATCATAAGGCCTTCTTTAGCTATGTTAGAAACCTAGGAGGAAACTCCCAGATATGCTCAGAATTAGTTCAAAATGATGTGAAAATTACTGAACCTACACACATTGCCAACATACTGGCTGACAGGTTCAGTGCAAACTTCTCCCAAAAGGAGAGATATCTATTCCAGAGGATTGTAGCCCCCAAACATCTCCAACGCCCAGGTGAGAACTGCCCTCACTAAGGCAAAAACACAGCATCCATGGGACCGGATGGTGTCCCCGGCTGTGTGCTTCATGAACTCAATGAGGAATTAAACCCACAGTTAGGACAGCTGTTTAATCTTAGCCTCACCTCAGGATACGTACCCAAGGAGTGGCGACGGCGACTGTGGTCCCACTTCATAAGGGCGGTGCCTCCACAGACCCTGGAAATTACCGCCCCATTAGCTTGACAAGCCTTATCTGCAAAGCCATGGAGAGGATCATAATGGAACTCATAAATAAAGACATAGGGAACTTGCAGACTTTGGATCCAACTCAGTTTGGCTTTGTCAAAGGCAGATCCTGCCTCTTAAACTTGGTTGACTTTTTCGAGACAGTCACCAAGGCCATTGATGAGGAAAGGCAGTCCATACAGCCTACCTCGACCTGGCAAAGGCCTTCGACACAATACCCCACTCAGGTATCATCGAAAAACTCATCAGCTTGAATGTAAACCCATACATCACAAGATGGGTTGCAAACTGGCTAAGTGACAGAACCCACAGGGTCAGAGTTGGACTCAAAGCCTGTCACAAGTGGTGTCCCACAGGGCTCAGTCCTGGGTCCACTCTTGTTCGGCATCTACTTTTCTGAAGTACAAGCAAACACAGGAGGGTTATGGCTGACAAAGTTTGCAGATGACTGCAAACTGGGCCATAGTCGAAAACACATCTGACACAGATATCCTCCAGAAGGGCCTCACAGAAATGGATAACTGGTGCCAGAGCCATGGCCTGAAGTTAAACGCCAAAATGCATAGTCATACCCTTTGGGAAAAACAAGGCTACCCCTAGCTACCATATAGGCGGCAATCCACTGAGCACAGAAAAAGTCATCAGAGATCTGGGGACCCAGGTTGACAGTAGCCTTCGTTTGACACTCATGTTGCTAAAGTAGTTAGGAAAACCTTCTATATCACCCACCTGATCATGAAGGGATTCACATCTAGATCAAGGGAGGTCATCGTCCCCTGTACTCATCACTTATTAGACCTATGATTGAGTACAATGCCCGTTCGAATGTATCTGACCAGACACCTGCTGCAGCTTGAAAGGCCCCAAAAGTTCCTCACCAAAAGGATAAAGGGTCTCAAAATATGTCTTATGCTGCCCGACTGAAAGAACTCCAGCTCTATTCAGTCTCATACCGCTTGCTCAGAGGTGACCTGTGCCTGACATATAAGGCCATGTCAAACCCAGATTTGATGAATATGCTTCACCTCAAAAAATCTAGATCCCTCAGAACCACAAGGAGGGAGACTTAAACCTTGACACGGTTATAAATAGAACGTGCTGGAGGGACAGATTCATCACCCAGAGACTCCCTATGCTGTGGAACAAAATCCCGGTACATGTGAGGCAGAGCACCTCTCTGGTCTTGTTCAAGAGGAATCTTGACCAATGGATGGGAGATTGCAGATATAACCCAGGGATTACTTCAGCGTCACTGCTTGACAGAGGCACAGCAAAATGATAGGCATAGTTTTTATTCAAACTAAAGGGGTGGCAAAAGCCACATAACTATGGGCTAGGCTTATAAATGCCCTTGGGCAGATAGCCTAGTATGAACCTATGAACCTATGAACCTATGAACCTATAAGTGAACATTTTTTGTCAAGCTAAAATATGTATGCACTGAAACTTTAGCTGCTGTATTCTGCACAGGAAGGAAAATGAAACTAAGGCATTAGTGCACTCTAATAAGTTACTCATCCACAACTCTTTAGAAGAAACAATAAATTCTAGCTGGGGCTTGTGCTTCACTCTAGTGACCGTCCCTTAAATTTCACAAACGGGCATTCAGTATGGGTAGATCAATGATACCACAAATGGTCTATTTAACTATATTTCAAAATCATTGCTATATTAATTTGTAAATAGTAAAAGGAACATTCCAGAATTCTTAGCTGGAAATGCATTTTAAGAGGGGCTCCTGCTAGCAACTTCAGAACATGAGTATTGGAGACTGGACTTAGGTCTTCTAACATAGAATTGTTTTTGTAGATAATCTATTTACTGAAATTACAAACCCAAATCAGATTTACTGCACAAAGGGCTAATAACAAGTCCTCAGCTTTTGAAACTATGGCTATATTCATTTGTAAAGAATGAAAGAAATAATCTAGTATTCTTAGCTGTATATGCATTTAAAAGGGCCCCTTCCCAGCAACTTAAAATAGGTATTGCAGAGCTGTCCTCCATCTTATAACAATGAGCTGCTTTTATATGTCATCTGTTAACTGAAATTACAAACCTCGTCAGACTTACACGCACCAAGGGCTAAAACCAAGCCTTCACCTAATTATGTCTTTCTGCTGCAGGAAGAAAAACGGGTTACCATCTCAGCTACTTTGATTCAAATGTCCTTAAAAGGATATAAAGCAAAATATTATGCAGTTACTAACAACATTATTGTACCTGTAAAAACTGCTAACACTATTACGCTGTAACTGAAATTATGCCTGTGAAAAGTAATCTTTTAAATACAACTAGACTATAGTCTGTTTTTTGTTACTGTAGTGTTACAGAACTTGTTGAATAGACTATTGTGGTGGAAAGGAAAAGTTGCAATAGTTGTTGCATTCCAAAATCATAGCTACATTTGTTAGATCACAAGATGTAAAAGTAAAGGAAGTATTACACAGAAAATTAAAGTAACAGGAGTAGATAGAGTCAAATAAGAGTATATTATAAAACGGTTTGAAATACAAAGCTTTCTAAGAAAAGTTTTACTAGCTCTAGTTCATTACTAAGAACCCACTGTAATAATCAGACAGAATGCTCCCCAGTTCAGCCAGCACCATGGTGTAGAGGGATAAATCCCTAACTATTGGCCAGGTGACCACGGATCATTTTTTGGCTCAAGCATCTAAGGCTCTGGCAGGGTAGGATGGCCATGTCCATTCTAAGTGAGAGGGTATTTACTTGGGCATTCCCTGTGGCAAGCACGGTCCTTTGAATGAAATAGCCTTTGGATATAATATGCAAATACAGGGAAGGGGAGAAATCAGTGGGGTGGTCATTAAAAAAAGGTTCCATGCCATACAAGGCTTTAGAATAGAGATATTCTGGAGGCTATAAAAGTGGTTAGCAGACCTGGTAAAGGACAGGGTATGGGTCAAGCTGGAAAGAATGAAGCAGAAGGGGGGAGAAGACTTTCAATATTACTAATAGCTATGGAATTGAAAGTTCAACTGGATATATAGCCAAAATAAAGAAGTCACTGTGAAGAAAAAAAATCTAAGATTTAAAGACCTAAAAGTAGATACTATTTGAGTATGGGTGGAAGGACCACTTTTTATGGCTAGAATTATGATCTTATCATGTAAAGTTGCCTTTCTGATTACAAAATATGTAGTTTTTTCTTACTTTATGAACATCAGTGGAACTATATTTACCAAGTTTAAAAAAATGTGTTTGTTTGTAATATATGCTGTATTTATATTTCATTTCTTTTTGATTCTGTGTCATTCACTGGCAGCTTTTGATGTAATCATAAGGGAGATAAAGAATCTGTAATTCTATAGCATGAGGTATTCAATTGAAGGGAATTTCACTATACAGGTTCAGCTGCCTAGATTCTATAAGATTCTGTATTATTGAATTGCATTAGCTATTCAAGTGTAGTCCAAACCTACCCAAGAACTTGGCAGAAACACCAAGTTGTCAATTTTCTCTCATATCAGGCATGGTATTGCTGGCATGAAACCACATCTGACATACATGTGGAGGTCCATCAGCATGAGGATGTCCAGAGCAGGAGCACCACTTCTAGTGGCATGGGCATCATACCTACATTCTTCCCCTTCTAGAATGAGGAATAGGCTAGCTTGGCAACTAGTCCAACAAGGATTTAAATATAGTTTTGAATAAAGACCACTGCAAGTCATTCCCAAAGGAGTTTGATGGATGGCTCACATGACTTCAAAACATACATGTGCTTTGAACCTGGCTCTCCGTCTGACTATTGGAGCTTGGAGTATGCCTATATTTGGAACTTAGTAGGATAAACAGTCTGAATTCCCACTAGGCAATGCTTGCAATATCCATTCCCAATTACAGGTGTAGCTTCTGGCTTTTCAAGAAGTCCAGTGAGTTCAATGAATATTTTTCATTTCAGTATTAATCCATTTGATGCATAACACACACACACACACACACACACACACACACACACACGCACACACACGCACACACACATTAACACACACACACACACACACACACACACACACACACACACACACACACACACACATGCACACACACACACACACACACACACACACACACACACATGCACACACACACACACACACACACACACACACACACACACACACACACACACACACACACACGCACACACACACACACACACACACACACACACACACACACACACACACACACACACACACACACACACGCACACACACACACACACACACACACACACACACATGCACACACACACACACACACACACACACACACACACACACACACACACACACACACACACACACACACACACACACACACACACACACACACACACACACACACACACACACACACACACACACACACACACACACACACACACTCATTACTGTAGGTGATTATTGTAGTGATTTGCATCCTCTAGCTTTTTTCCTAAGCATAATCACCCCATGGTAAACAACTGTTTATTACAGCATTATATTTGTGTTACTACATTGTATGACAGACATTATATACTTTTCTAGGACTCTTATCCTATTTTGTTTCTTTTTTGTTATTTATTTTTTGTTTGAATATAAATGCATTTAGTTATATATTGATTTATCTGATTGCATGAGTGACTGATTATAGTAAAGATCTGCTGCAGACTACAGAAAACATCTCTACCACTGTAAGTTGTTCACCTTCTTACTGCACCATCAAAACCGCAGGTTCAAATGACACATAAACAGGAAGTTGTTCAAAGCTGCTCAGCATACAGCATAGAAGAAATGCAACTACAAGTTTATTAAATTTACTAAATTAATTTCCAATAAAGAAAGTAAAGTTAACCTTACATAATTTACAGCATCTAAGTGCACTTCACATATCAAGAGTATGCACTCCTCTAAAAGCTCTTAATTGGCTGGAACTTCCCAACCTCATTCTTTATAACCAACTTATAACAACCCACAAACTTCTTCACAAAATACCTGCTCTACAAAACCTACTTTACCCAATTGCCAAAGCTAGAATTCTACAATCAAATCAGAAACTCCTACTAGAGGTAACAAAATAACAATAACTCCGCCGGCACTTCCCCTCTATAACAACTCTGTTGCTAAGCAGTGGAACAGCCCCCCCCCCCCCAATAACACAACTATAACTACCCTCACCCCTTTCAAAAATGCCATAAAATCCCATCTTCAGTATCTTTGATTATGCATTACTGGTACCATTCTACACATTGGACATTGAATTGATGCAGTGATTTTCAACTTATTTTTGCCAGTTTGTTACACACATTTCATTTCTAATATAGTTCTCAGGTCTCAGACCTGAAAGGTTTCTCCGTTCTTTTCATCTTTGGTTATGTAACTGCAACAACCCAGACTAACCTCCTACTAGTACTTTCAGCCTACCAGTACATATCTCTCTCTCTAGTTCCCACCCCACTACTTCTCCTTCCTTGCTCTACATTCCAGTTTCATTTCTCCTATTACATCTCTCTACTTCTCCCTCTAAGTATCCTCTTCCTTTCCTATATCCAACTGACTTTATGTGCAGCACACCTACCAATACTATTATTATTTACACCCTTTGAATTATTACTCGTCCTCTATATGTCTGCAACCTTCCTGCTTACCCTACCTTTAGACATCACCACCTACTACTCTCTCTATCAACCCCTCTACGTTCAACTCATTATTTCCCTATCAATACATATCTTTTCTCCCCTCTCCCCAGAACCCTTCCTATCCAGTCTATCTTTTATATATATTTCTTCCTACCAGCTATTTTATAATGTATATATAGCACAAATACTCTGAAGTATTTGATGTCTAAACTCTCTCATTCTAAGGTATTATTTTTCAACATCATTATTAATAGAAAAAGTGTATGGCTACTCTATATGATTACATGTAATCTCATTGTATATCAACTTTTTAATGTAATATTTTACTGTGGACATGGAGCTTTTCTGCCCAGGCCTCTGCTGAAAAAGGACATGTGTCCAGTCGGACTTTCCAAGTTAACAAATGTAAAATAAATAATAACTAATAATTGCTTCAACAAGAACCATTGCATTTGATATTTAAAACAATAGAAGAAGTCATATGGACACAGGCAGATACATGCTCATTACTAATAATATATTATTAGAAGTAGGTGCAGAAACTATGGATGTGATAGAAGTATCTTGGTCTGAAGAAAAAAGAAAAGGTGTACTTGAACAAAACTATAAGCTTCTCTCTACTACACCAAAGCACAGGACCCGTCAGAAGCAAAAAAGGACACTAATATGAAAGGAAGTAACATAACTACTGAAACAGAGAAAGGGACGCTACCAGTATCCCTAACAAAAGAAAATGATTTTGAAGTGTGCTTTGTAATTGGTGAACTAGATGAAGGGAAGCCATGTCGCTGTATTTGTAAGAGAAGAGGCCATGGCCTTCATTTCACTTCAGTATATTGAAGAAAGTAATGATGGCCTGGCTAACCTCCAGATAAGCTACATGGATTTCAAAAAAGTGCAGTAGGTAGAAATACACCAAGCAGAGTCACAGAGATTAGAAAAAGAGTAGGGGTGGGGGGGGGGCAGAAAAGGAACAGCTCAACTTTATGCACGTTCTTTGAAAAGTGAAATCATGTGGTCTAATGTGTTAAAAATTATCTAACGAAAAAAAGGAATAATGACCCGGGTATTAATCACATTGTTTTTAAGTAAACGCTTGATGAAGTTAACAGCAAGACACATTATAGGTGATCATGTAGGAGTGGATAACACAAAAATAGGATTTAATCTATGTTTACTAGTATCATAACTTGAAGAACAAAGATAATTTTTTGTGTATTTTGACCCAAAGGTCAAATAACCTCACCTAGTAAAGGGTTTAAGACTGCTTTCATAGCAAACGTATTACAGAAGTCTAATTTTAAAAAAAAAAGCAATGAATATTGTAATTCTACTTGTACAGCCAATTAATAGGCACGGGTATTTTATGGTAATAGTTGATTATGCAGCTGAATTTCCTTTGGCCTTATCCATATGAATGATCAATAGAAAGCCCATGGCAGAAGCACTAATTTCAAATCAGATATAGCAGAAGCCAACAGTTTGGTCTATGTAAAAGACTGAAGAATGGAAATAAACAACAGGCTGAGAAAGTTAAAGCAGGGCAAAACTATACCAAGCCAAATATTAAGAAACAGGTTAAGGTGTTTATAAGCCTAGTTAATTATTAACATAGAGTTATTACTAATTTTACAACCACTGCTTATACCTGATAGATCTATGTAGTTTAAGACTGCCTTAAAGATTAAGTGGACAGTTGAAGCAGACAAAACATTTAGTCAACTAAAAGATATGCAGTATTCAGAATCACTACTAACAGATCTCAAAATTTTCAACCATTTCTAAGTCCAAAAAGCTACCACTTAGATGAGCAAAGTCATATGTTTATGGATACAGTTAAGGATGATCATCCAGTAAGATCCGTACCACCCTGAAGTACTATCTACTGTGCTGAATGTTTGCTAATCATTGACCATTCTCCTCTATCCTGATGGAACAGTATGCTGAGAGTGTTTAGGAGGTGAAGAGAGTGTCGATAGAGTAATGTTTATGAAGCTGGAGATTGATGGTGTAATGATGAATGTTGTTAGTGCATATGCTCCACAAGTTGGGTGTGCAATGGATGAGAAAGAAAAATTTTGGAGTGAATTGGATGAAGTGGTGATGACTGTACCCAAGGGTGAGAGAGTGGAAATCAGAGCAGATTTCAATGGGCATGTTGGTGAAGGAAACAGAGGGGATGAGGAAGTGATGGGTAGGTATGGTGTTAAGGAAAGGAATGCAGAAGGTCAGATGGCAGTGGATTTTGTGAAAAGGATGGACATAGCTGCGGTGAATACATATTTTAACAAGAGGGAGGAGCATAGGGTGGCATACAAGAGTGGATGAAGATCCACACAGGTGGATTATATCTTATGTAGGAGGGCCAGTTTGAAGGAGATTGGAGACTGCAAAGTGGTGACTGGAGAAAGTGTAGTTAGGCAGCATAGGATAGTGGTTTGTAGGATGACGTTGGTTATCAAGAAGAGGAGGAGGAGTGTGAGGGCAGCATCAAGGATCAAGTGGTGGAAATTGAAAAAGGGTAATTGTGAGGTGGAGTTCAGGGATGAGTTAAGGCAGGCACTGGGTGGCAGTGAAGAGTTACCAAATAGCTGGGTAACTACAGCAGAACTAGTAAGGGAGATGGCTAGAAAGGTGCTTGGTATCACATCTGGACAGAGGAAGGACGACAAGGAGACATGGTGGTGGAATGAGGAAGTATAGGAGAGTATACAGAGAAAGAGGTTGGCAAAGAAGAAGTGGGATTGTCAGAGAGATGAAGAAAGTAGACAGGAATATAAGGAGATGAGGTGCATGGCAAAGAGAGAGGTGGTGAAGGCTAAGGATAAGGCATATGAAGAGTTGTATGAAAGGTTGGACACTAAGGAGGGAGAAAAGGACCTGTACCAATTGGCTAGACAGAGGGACTGAGCTAGGAAAGATGTACAGCAGGTAAAGGTGATAAAGGATAATAGGATAATGAGGGAAACATACCCACAAGCAAGGAGAGGGTGTTGAGGAGATGGAAAGAGTACTTTGAGGGGTTGATGAATGAAGAGAATGAGAGGGAGAGAAGGTTGGATGATGTAGGGATAGTGAATCATGAAGTACAATGGATTAGCAAGGAGAAAGTAAGGATAGCTATGAAGAGAATGAAGAATGGAAAGGCTGTTGGCCCAGATGACATACCGGTGGAAGCATGGAGGTGTTTAGGTGAAATGGCAGTGGAGTTTTTAACCAGATTGTTAAAATTGAATCTTGGAAAGTGAGAGGATGCCTAAGGAATGGAGAAAAAATGTTTTGGTACCGATTTTTAAGAATAAGGGTGATGTGCAGAGCTGTAGTAACTACAGAGGGATTAAATTGATCAGTCACAGCATGACATTATGGGAAAGAGTAGTGGAAGCAAGGTTAAGAAGGGATGTGATGATTAGTGATCAGCAGTATGGTTTCATGCCAGGAAAGAGAACTACAGATTCGATCTTTGCTCTGAGAGTGTTGATGGAGAAGTACAGAGAATGTCGGAAGGAGTTGCATTATGTTTTTGTAGACTTAGAGAAAGCATATGACAGGGTGCCTAGAGAGGTGTTGTGGTATTGTATGAGGAAGTCAGGAGTGTCAGAAAAGTATGTAAGTGTGGTACAGGATATGTACAAGGGTAGTGTGACAGCGGTGAGGTCTGCAGTGGGAGTGACAGATGCGTTTAAGGTGGAGGTGGGATTACATCAATGATCAGCTCTGAGCCCTTTCTTATTTGCAATGGTGATGGACAGGTTGACAGACGAGATCAGACAGGAGTCCCCGTGGACTATGATGTTTGCAGATGACATTGTGATCTGTAGTGAGAGTAGGGAACAGGTGGAGGAGACCCTGGAGAGATGGAGATATGCTCTAGAGAGAAGAGGAATGAAGGTCAGCAGGACTAAGACAGAATATATGTGTGTGAATGAGAGGGAGGATAGAGGAATGGTGAGGATGCAAGGAGTAGAGGTGGTGAAGGTGGATGAGTTTAAATACTTGGGGTCAATAGTTCAGAGTAACGGTGATTGTGGAAGAGAGGTGAAGAAGAGAGTGCAGGCAGGATGGAGTGGGTGGAGAAGAGTTTCAGGAGTGATTTGTGACAGACGAGTACCTGTAAGAGTGAAAAGGAAGGTCAACAAGAGGGTAGTGAGACCAGCTATGTTATATGGGTTGGAGATAGTGGCATTGACAAAAAGGTAGGAGTTTGAGCTGGATGTGGCAGAATTAAAGATGTTAAGATTTGCACTGGGTGTGACGAGGGTGGACATGATTAGGAATAAGTATATTAGAGGGTCAGCCCAGGTTGGAAGGTTTGGAGACAAAGCCAGAGAGGCACGATTACGTTGGTTTGGACATGTGCTGAGGAGGGATGCTTAGTATATTGGGAAAAAGATGCTAAGGATGAAGCTACCAGGTAACAGGAAAAGAGGAAGGCCTAAGATAAGGTTTATGGATGTGGTGAGAGAGGACATGCAGGTGGTTGGTGTGACAGAGCAAGATGCAGAGGACAGGAAGAAATGGAAACAGGTGATCTGCTGCGGCGACCCCTAACAGGAACAGCCGAAAGAAGATGATGATTGAATATTCTCCTCTGCAAAGTCTTTACCATCAGGATTGCATCATAAATTATCCAGCTGGGGTTTGAATTTCCTGCCATAAAATTGTGAGATTTACCATCATCTAGGTGACAGTCACTTGAAAGCAGATGGGTTTTCTTGTGCTTATGTGCCATCCAATAGTGCTAGACCTGGTAGATATCCAATAGTGCTAGACCCGGTAGATAGACCCTTAAACATGGCCCATGTTTTATTATTACTGCTAAGCCTAGGAAACACATGACTCACTGCGTTGTTGGCTTTATAAGAGGGTGTGTCAAAGAAGGCATATATAGAGCAGGCAGGAAAACCAGACGTAGGCAAGTCTCAATAACAACAATTGGAAATAGCTGCCCCAAGTCTATCTATACAGTGGTCCCAACCTCAAGAGAGTCAGATTCCTGGCCTCTGTTTTTAGAGAGCGTTTTAAAGAGCAGTCTTCATGGTAATATGTGTGAAGGATAAATGCAGTCTGGAAGGTATCCCTAAAAAAGGTTTACCTAGCAGTAAAGTGTTTTAAATGAAACATGTTGGTATAGTGATATTAGTTTTATGGCCAGCTGAGGAAAATCCTTTCTAGCCAAGCATGAAAAAATATGTGAATCATGTTAACTGACAAGGTCATTTTGAACTAAATTATTTGTATCAGACTGGATTTCTTTTCAGATCTTCCTCATATTTTTTGTAAGAAAGCAATCATGTAATTGTTACATTCATACATTTGCAATAAACCTTAAGGTAAAACTAAAAAGTAGTTTACTAAGACTGCAAATACAGAAAATTGTTACTATGTATGTGTATATAAATATACTCAAACAAATGTAGATCTATATTGATAGATAGATAGATAGATAGATAGATAGATAGATAGACAGACAGATATTATACATATTCACATGCACAAACTTTGAAACACAGATGGTTAATGCCAACATTTAGAAGATTAGTATAACAAAAGATTTACAACATCAAACAAAAACTACCACAAAAGGAAAACAAAGTTAATTTGTGTGTACAGTAATGCTTTTTCATTTGTAGTATACCATGAGTACTGCACTGCTCTCAGTGCAGTTGCTGTGTAGCTCTGTGTTTTTGAAGTTTTGCCTCAGCTGCAAATGAAATTTGATAATCGTGATCACTGTTTTACTCAGATTAAGTAATTCAACTAAATACATATCAGGCAAATTACAGGGGCGTTGTTTGTAGAAAAACCAAGCAGTGAAATTCTCAAAAGCGTAAAGAAGAAAAAAAGACTGACTTCTTAGTCAAGTGATCTCTAGGTGGCGTGCAACTACATATGAGCAGAGATTGTAAAACCAAATAAAATATAAGACGTCTGAATTTCTTGACTGTCTAATACAAACAATACCTAGCAGGGATGAGAGGTATGAGAAAAGCATTTTCTCAGACCTCAGAATCAGGCCCAACCCTTTGGAGGTTAACACCACTATAACTTTTCATACCTGCCACTCCTCAGTGAAGTATATATATATATTGTTTGTATAACTATTTTTTTAAACTCATTTATAGAATTATCACTTGTGACATTGGCAAACTTGCATTAATATAAAAGTAATCAAACCATATTACCAAGTTCACAATTCATATCTGTTGTCATATATCATATAAGCTAAGCAACATTACATAAACTGTTCAGTTCCTGCCTTTTCTTAAACCTCATTCCTCCTCCAAAACATATTTCTGCATGCATTGTTCCCACAACTTCTATTTTTTATTTGTAATTCACTCCCACCTTTTTCTGGGTCTATATTAGAAGAACAAAATGACTAAGGACACATAAAACCTAAAGTCTGAAAACAGCGAAGTTAGAAAACAGCGATTTGTTTTTTCCATGGGAAAAAAATCTCTGTTCCAAAAAAATAAAAATTATAAAGACAAAATAAAGTGGGGGATTCACCCCCCCACACACACCCCCATGTGGGGGGCTGAATCCCCCACTCCCCCCTACTTAAATATACCAACTCCGAGATCGCACCACAGTGGAGAAAACA
>NC_056725.1:1643832007-1643842007 GCF_019279795.1 Protopterus annectens | reverse complement strand
AGGGCTAAAACCAAGCCTTCACCTAATTATGTCTTTCTGCTGCAAGGAGGAAAAACGGGTTACCATCTCAGCTACTTTGATTCAAATGTCCTTAAAAGGATATAAAGCAAAATATTATGCAGTTACTAACAACATTATTGTACCTGTAAAAACTGCTAACACTATTACGCTGTAACTGAAATTATGCCTGTGAAAAGTAATCTTTTAAATACAACTAGACTATAGTCTGTTTTTTGTTACTATAGTGTTACATAACTTGTTGAATAGACTATTGTGGTGGAAAGGAAAAGTTGCAATAGTTGTTGCATTCCAAAATCATAGCTACATTTGTTATATCACAAGATGTAAAAGTAAAGGAAGTATTACACAGAAAATTAAAGTAACAGGAGTAGATAGAGTCAAATAAGAGTATATTATAAAACGGTTTGAAATACAAAGCTTTCTAAGAAAAGTTTTACTAGCTCTAGTTCATTACTAAGAACCCACTGTAATAATCAGACAGAATGCTCCCCAGTTCAGCCAACACCATGGTGTAGAGGGATAAATCCCTAACTATGGGCCAGGTGACCAGGGATCATTTTTTGGCTCAAGCATCTGAGGCTCTGGCAGGGTAGGATGGCCATGTCCATTCTAAGGGAGAGGGTATTTACTTGGGCATTCCCTGTGGCAAGCACAGTCCTTTGAATGAAATAGCCTTTGGATATAATATGCAAATACAGGGAAGGGGAGAAATCAGTGGGGTGGTCATTAAGAAAAAAAGTCCTCCAGTGGGAGCAGTTAATGCCATGATCTTACATGATGCCCTTAGGTTCCATGCAATACAAGGCTTTAGAATAGAGATATTCTGGAGGCTATAAAAGTGGTTAGTAGACCTGGTAAAGGACAGGGTATGGGTCAAGCTGGAAAGAATGAAGCAGAAGGGGGGAGAAGAATTTCTATATTACTAATAGCTATGGAATTGAAAGTTCAACTGGATATATAGCCAAAATAAAGAAGTCACTGTGAAGAAAAAAAATCTAAGATTAAAAGACCTAAAAGTAGATAAGATTTGGCTATGGGTGGAAGGACCACTTTTTATGGCTAAAATTATGATCTTATCATGTAAAGTTGCCTTTCTGATTACAAAATATGTAGTTTTTTCTTACTTTATTGACATCAGTGAAACTATATTTACCAAGTTTAAAAAACTGTGTTTGTTTGTAATATATGCTGTATAGATATTTCATTTTTTTTGATTCTGTGTCATTCACTGGCAGCTTTTGATGTGATCATAAGGGAGATAAAGAATCTGTAATTCTATAGCATGAGGTATTCAATTGAAGGGAATTTCACTATACAGGTTCAGCTGCCCAGATTCTATAAGATTCTGTATTATTGAATTGCATTAGCTATTCAAGTGTAGTCCAAACCTACCCAAGAACTTGGCAGAAACACCAAGTTGTCAATTTTCTCTCATATCAGGCATGGTATTGCTGGCATGAAACCACATCTGACATACATGTGGAGGTCCATCAGCATGAGGATGTCCAGAGCAGGAGCACCACTTCTAGTGGCATGGGCATCATACCTACATGAGGAATAGGCTAGCTTGGCAACTAGTCCAACAAGGATTTAAATATAGTTACGAATAAAGACCACTGCAAGTCATCCCCAAAGGAGTTTGATGGATGGCTCACATGACTTCAGACCATACGTGTGCTTTGAACCTGGCTCTCCGTCTGACTATTGTAGCTTGGAGTATGCCTATATTTGGAACTCAGTAGGATAAACAGTCTGAATTCCCACTAGGCAATGCTTGCAATATCCATTCCCAATTACAGGTGTAGCTTCTGGCTTTTCAAGAAGTCCAGTGAGTTCAATGAATATTTTTCATTTCAGCATTAATCCATTTGATGCATAACACACACACACACACACACACACACACACACACACACACACACACACACACACACACGCACACACACATGCGCACATGCACACACACACACACACACACACACACACACACACACACACACACACACACACACACACATACACACACTCATTACTGTAGGTGATCATTGTAGTGATTTGCATCCTCTAGCTTTTTTCCTAAGCATAATCACCCCATGGTAAACAGCTGTTTATTATAGCATTATATTTTGTGTTACTACATTGTATGACAGACATTATATACTTTTCTAGGACTCTTAATCCTATTTTGTTTCTTTTATGTTATTTATTTTTTGTTTGAATATAAATGCATTTAGTTATATATTGATTTATCTGATTGCATGAGTGACTGATTACAGTAAAGATCTGCTGCAGACTACAGAAAACATCTCTACCACTGTAAGTTGTTCACCTTCTTACTGCACCATCAAAACTGCAGGTTCAAACGACACATAAACAGGAAGTTGTTCAAAGCTGCTCAGCATACAGCATAGAAGAAATGCAACTACAAGTTTATTAAATTTACTAAATTAATTTCCAATAAAGAAAGTAAAGTTAACCTTACATAATTTACAGCATCTAAGTGCACTTCACATATCAAGTGTATGCAGTCCTCTAAAAGCTCTTAATTGGCTGGAACTTCCCAACCTCATTCTTTATAACCAACTTATAACAACCCACAAACTTCTTCACAAAATCCCTGCTCTACAAAACCTACTTCACCCAATTGCCAAAGCTAGAATTCTACAATCAAATCAGAAACTCCTACTAGAGGTAACAAAATAACAATAACTCCGCCGGCACTTCCCCTCTATAACAACTCTGTTGCTAAGCAGTGGAACAGCCCCCCCCCCAATATCACAACTATAACTACCCTCACCCCTTTCAAAAATGCCATAAAATCCCATCTTCAGCATCTTTGATTATGTATTACTGGTACCATTCTACACATTGGACATTGAATTGCTGCAGTGATTTTCAACTTATTTTTGCCAGTTTGTTCCACACATTTCATTTCTAATATAGTTCTCAGGTCTCAGACCTGAAAGGTTTCTCCGTTCTTTTCATCTTTGGTTATGTAACTGCAACAACCCAGACTAACCTCCTACTAGTACTTTCAGCCTACCAGTACATATCTCTCACTCTAGTTCCCACCCCACTACTTCTCCTTCCTTGCTCTACATTCCAGTTTCATTTCTCCTATTACATCTCTCTGCTTCTCCCTCTAAGTATCCTCTTCCTTTCCTATATCCAACTGACTTTATGTGCAGCACACCTACCAATACTATTATTATTTACACCCTTTGAATTATTCCTCTTCCTCTATATGTCTGCAACCTTCCTGCTTACCCTACCTTTAGACATCACCACCTACTACTCTCTCTATCAACCCCTCTACATTCAACTCATTATTTCCCTATCAATACATATCTTTTCTCCCCTCTCCCCAGAACCCTTCCTATCCAGTCTATCTTTTATATATATTTCTTCCTACCAGCTATTTTATAATGTATATATAGCACAAATACTCTGAAGTATTTGATTTCTAAACTCTCTCATTCTAAGGTATTATTTTTCAACATCATTATTAATAGAAAAAGTGTATGGCTACTCTATATGATTACATGTAATCTCATTGTATATCAACTTTTTAATGTAATATTTTACTGTGGACATGGAGCTTTTCTGCCCAGGCCTCTGCTGAAAAAGGACATGTGTCCAGTCGGACTTTCCCAGTTAACAAATGTAAAATAAATAATAACTAATAATTGCTTCAACAAGAACCATTGCATTTGATATTTAAAACAATAGAAGAAGTCAGTATGGACACAGGCAGATACATGCTCATTACTAATAATATATCATTAGAAGTAGGTGCAGAAACTATGGATGTGATAGAAGTATCTTGGTCTGAAGAAAAAAGAAAAGGTGTACTTGAACAAAACTATAAGCTTCTCTCTACTACACCAAAGCACAGGACCAGTCAGAAGCAAAAAAGGACACTAATATGAAAGGAAGTAACATAACTACTGAAACAGAGAAAGGGATGCTACCTGTATCCCTAACAAAAGAAAATGATTTTGAAGTGTGCTTTGTAATTGGTGAACTAGATGAAGGGAAGCCATGTCGCTGTATTTGTAAGAGAAGAGGCCATGGCCTTCATTTCACTTCAGTATATTGAAGAAAGTAATGATGGCCTGGCTAACCTCCAGATAAGCTACATGGATTTCAAAAAAGTGCAGTAGGAAGGAAATACACCAAGTAGAGTCACAGAGATTAGAAAAAGAGTAGGGGTGGGGGGGGCAGAAAAGGAACAGCTCAACTTCATGCACGTTCTTTGAAAGGTGAAATCATGTGGTCTAATGTGTTAAAAATTATCTAACGAAAAAAAGGAATAATGACCCGGGTATTAATCACATTGTTTTTAAGTAAACGCTTGATGAAGTTAACAGCAAGACACATTATAGGTGATCATGTAGGAGTGGATAACACAAAAATAGGATTTAATCTATGTTTACTAGTATCATAACTTGAAGAACAAAGATAATTTTTTGTGTATTTTGACCAAAAGGTCAAATAACCTCACCTAGTAAAGGGTTTAAGACTGCTTTCATAGCAAACGTATTACAGAAGTCTAATTTAAAAAAAAAAAGCAATGAATATTGTAATTCTACTTGTACAGCCAATTAATAGGCATGGGTATTTTATGGTAATAGTTGATTATGCAGCTGAATTTCCTTTGGCCTTATCCATATGAATGATCAATAGAAAGCCCATGGCAGAAGCACTAATTTCAAATCAGATATAGCAGAAGCCAACAGTTTGGTCTATGTAAAAGACTGAAGAATGGAAATAAACAACAGGCTGAGAAAGTTAAAGCAGGGCAAAACTATACCAAGCCAAATATTAAGAAACAGGTTAAGGTGTTTATAAGCCTAGTTAATTATTAACATAGAGTTATTACTAATTTTACAACCACTGCTTATACCTGATAGATCTATGTAGGGTAAGACTGCCTTAAAGATTAAGTGGACAGTTGAAGCAGACAAAACATTTAGTCAACTAAAAGATATGCAGTATTCAGAATCACTACTAACAGATCTCAAAATTTTCAACCATTTCTAAGTCCAAAAAGCTACCACTTAGATGAGCAAAGTCATATGTTTATGGATACAGTTAAGGATGATCATCCGGTAAGATCCGTACCACCCTGAAGTACTATCTACTGTGCTGAATGTTTGCTAATCATTGACCATTCTCCTCTATCCTGACGGAACAGTATGCTGAGAGTGTTTAGGAGGTGAAGAGAGTGTCGATAGAGTGATGTTTATGAAGCTGGAGATTGATGGTGTAATGATGAATGTTGTTAGTGCATATGCTCCACAAGTTGGGTGTGCAATGGATGAGAAAAAAAAATTTTGGAGTGAATTGGATGAAGTGGTGATGACTGTACCCAATGGTGAGAGAGTGGAAATCAGAGCAGATTTCAATGGGCATGTTGGTGAAGGAAACAGAGGGGATGAGGAAGTGATGGGTAGGTATGGTGTTAAGGAAAGGAATGCAGAAGGTCAGATGGCAGTGGATTTTGCGAAAAGGATGGACATGGCTGCGGTGAATACATATTTTAACAAGAGGGAGGAGCATAGGGTGGCATACAAGAGTGGATGAAGATGCACACAGGTGGATTATATCTTATGTAGGAGGGCCAGATTGAAGGAGATTGGAGACTGTAAAGTGGTGACTGGAGAAAGTGTAGTTAGGCAGCATAGGATAGTGGTTTGTAGGATGACGTTGGTTATCAAGAAGAGGAGGAGGAGTGTGAGGGCAGCACCAAGGATCAAGTGGTGGAAATTGAAAAAGGGTAATTGTGAGGTGGAGTTCAGGGATGAGTTAAGGCTGGCACTGGGTGGTAGTGAAGAGTTACCAAATAGCTGGGTAACTACAGCAGAACTAGTAAGGGAGATGGCTAGAAAGGTGCTTGGTATCACATCTGGAAAGAGGAAGGACGACAAGGAGACATTGTGGTGGAATGAGGAAGTATAGGAGAGTATACAGAGAAAGAGGTTGGCAAAGAAGAAGTGGGATTGTCAGAGAGATGAAGAAAGTAGACAGGAGTATAAGGAGATGAGGTGCATGGCAAAGAGAGAGGTGGTGAAGGCTAAGGATAAGGCATATGAAGAGTTGTATGAAAGGTTGGACACTAAGGAGGGAGAAAAGGACATGTACCGATTGGCTAGACAGAGGGACTGAGCTAGGAAAGATGTACAGCAGGTAAAGGTGATAAAGGATAATGAGGGAAACATACCCACAAGCAAGGAGAGGGTGTTGAGGAGATGGAAAGAGTACTTGGAGGGGTTGATGAATGAAGAGAATGAGAGGGAGAGAAGGATGGATGATGTAGGGATAGTGAATCATGAAGTACAATGGATTAGCAAGGAGGAAGTAAGGATAGCTATGAAGAGAATGAAGAATGGAAAGCCCGTTGGCCCAGATGACATACCGGTGGAAGCATGGAGGTGTTTAGGTGAAATGGCAGTGGTGTTTTTAACCAGATTGTTAAAATTAAATCTTGGAAAGTGAGAGGATGCCTAAGGAATGGAGAAAAAATGTTTTGGTACCGATTTTTAAGAATAAGGGTGATGTGCAGAGCTGTAGTAACTAAAGAGGGATTAAATTGATCAGTCACAGCATGACGTTATGGGAAAGAGTAGTGGAAGCAAGGTTAAGAAGGGATGTGATGATTAGTGATCAGCAGTATGGTTTCATGCCAGGAAAGAGAACTGCAGATTCGATCTTTGCTCTGAGAGTGTTGATGGAGAAGTACAGAGAATGTCGGAAGGAGTTGCATTATGTTTTTGTAGACTTAGAGAAAGCATATGACAGGGTGCCTAGAGAGGTGTTGTGGTATTGTATGAGGAAGTCAGGAGTGTCAGAAAAGTATGTAAGTGTGGTACAGGATATGTACAAGGGTAGTGTGACAGCGGTGAGGTCTGCAGTGGGAGTGACAGATGCGTTTAAGGTGGAGGTGGGATTACATCAATGATCAGCTCTGAGCCCTTTTTTATTTGCAATGGTGATGGACAGGTTGACAGACGAGATCAGACAGGAGTCCCCGTGGACTATGATG
Organism: Protopterus annectens; assembly: GCF_019279795.1. Taxonomy (NCBI): domain Eukaryota; kingdom Metazoa; phylum Chordata; order Ceratodontiformes; family Protopteridae; genus Protopterus; species Protopterus annectens. Next base: position 1,643,834,941 of record NC_056725.1, on the reverse strand, counting down.
TTTGCAGATGACATTGTGATCTGTAGTGAGTGTAGGGAACAGGTGGAGGAGACCCTGGAGAGATGGAGATATGCTCTAGAGAGAAGAGGAATGAAGGTCAGCAGGACTAAGACAGAATATATGTGTGTGAATGAGAGGGAGGATAGAGGAATGGTGAGGATGCAAGGAGTAGAGGTGGCGAAGGTGGATGAGTTTAAATACTTGGGGTCAATAGTTCAGAGTAACGGTGATTGTGGAAGAGAGGTGAAGAAGAGAGTGCAGACAGGATGGAGTGGGTGGAGAAGAGTGTCAGGAGTGATTTGTGACAGACGAGTACCTTTTAAGAGTGAAAAGGAAGGTCTACAAGAGGGTAGTGAGACCAGCTATGTTATATGGGTTGGAGATAGTGGCATTGACAAAAAGGTAGGAGTTTGAGCTGGATGTGGCAGAATTAAAGATGTTAAGATTTGCACTGGGTGTGACGAGGGTGGACATGATTAGGAATAAGTATATTAGAGGGTCAGCCCAGGTTGGAAGGTTTGGAGACAAAGCCAGAGAGGCACGATTACGTTGGTTTGGACATGTGCTGAGGAGGGATGCTTAGTATATTGGGAAAAAGATGCTAAGGATGAAGCTACCAGGTAACAGGAAAAGAGGAAGGCCTAAGATAAGGTTTATGGATGTGGTGAGAGAGGACATGCAGGTGGTTGGTGTGACAGAGCAAGATGCAGAGGACAGGAAGAAATGGAAACAGGTGATCTGCTGCGGTGACCCCTAACAGGAACAGCCGAAAGAAGATGATGATTGAATATTCTCCTCTGCAAAGTCTTTACCATCAGGATTGCATCATAAATTATCCAGCTGGGGTTTGAATTTTCTGCCATAAAATTGTGAGATTTACCATCATCTAGGTGACAGTCACTTGAAAGCAGATGGGTTTTCTTGTGCTTATATGCCATCCAATAGTGCTAGACCTGGTAGATATCCAATAGTGCTAGACCCGGTAGGTAGACCCTTAAACATGGCCCATGTTTTATTATTACTGCTAAGCCTAGGAAACACATGACTCACTGCGTTGTTGGCTTTATAAGAGGGTGTGTCAAAGAAGGCATATATAGAGCAGGCAGGAAAGCCAGACGTAGGCAAGTCTCAATAACAACAATTGGAAATAACTGCCCCATGTCTATCTATACAGTGGTCCCAACCTCAAGAGAGTCAGATTCCTGGCCTCTGTTTTTAGAGAGCGTTTTGAAGAGCAGTCTTAATGGTAATATGTGTGAAGGATAAATGCAGTCTGGAAGGTATCCCTAAAAAAGGCATTTACCTAGCAGTAAAGTGTTTTAAATGAAACATGTTGGTATAGTGATATTAGTTTTATGGCCAGCTGAGGAAAATCCTTTCTAGCCAAGCATGAAAAAATATGTGAATCATGTTAACTGACAGGGTAATTTTGAACTAAATTATTTGTATCAGACTGGATTTCTTTTCAGATCTTCCTCATATTTTTTGTAAGAAAGCAATCATGTAATTGTTACATTCATACATTTGCAATAAACCTTAAGGTAAAACTAAAAAGTAGTTTACTAAGACTGCAAATACAGAAAATTGTTACTATGTATGTGTATATAAATATACTCAAACAAATGTAGATCTATATTGATAGACAGATAGATAGACAGACAGATATTATACATATATACATGCACAAACTTTGAAACACAGATGGTTAATGCCAACATTTAGAAAATTAGTATAACAAAAGATTTACAACATCAAACAAAAACTACCACAAAAGGAAAACAAAGTTAATTTGTGTGTACAGTAATGCTTTTTCGTTTGTAGTATACCATGAGTACTGCACTGCTCTCAGTGCAGTTGCTGTGTAGCTCTGTGTTTTTGAAGTTTTGCCTCAGCTGCAAATGAAATTTGATAATCGTGATCAGTGTTTTACTCAGATTAAGTAATTCAACTAAATACATATCAGGCAAATTACAGGGGCGTTGTTTGTAGAAAAACCAAGCAGTGAAATTCTCAAAAGCGTAAAGAAGAAAAAAAGACTGACTTCTTAGTCAAGTGATCTCTAGGTGGCGTGCAACTACATATGAGCAGAGATTGTAAAACCAAATAAAATATAAGACGTCTGAATTTCTTGACTGTCTAATACAAACAATACCTAGCAGGGATGAGAGGTATGACACAAGCATTTTCTCAGACCTCAGAATCAGGCCCAACCCTTTGGAGGTTAACACCACTATAACTTTCATACCTGCCACTCCTCAGTGAAGTATATATATATATTGTTTGTATAACTATTTTTCTAAACTCATTTATTGAATTATCACTTGTGACATTGGCAAACTTGCATTAATATAAAAGTAATCAAACCATATTACCAAGTTCACAATTCATATCTGTTGTCATATATCATATAAGCTAAGCAACATTACATAAACTGTTCAGTTCTTGCCTTTTCTTAAACCTCATTCCTCCTCCAAAACATATTTCTGCATGCATTGTTCCCACAACTTCTATTTTTATTTGTAATTCACTCCCACCTTTTTCTGGGTCTATATTAGAAGAACAAAATGACTAAGGACACATAAAACCTAAAGTCTGAAAACAGCGAAGTTAGAAAACAGCGATTTGTTTTTTCCATGGGAAAAAAATCTCTGTTCCAAAAAAATAAAAATTATAAAGACAAAATAAAGTGGGGGATTCACCCCCCCACACACACCCCCCATGTGGGGGGCTGAATCCCCCACTCCCCCCCTACTTAAATATACCAACTCCGAGATCGCACCACAGTGGAGAAAACAGCAAAGTCCCACGAACAGCCCTGCAATTTTTTTTTCCCTGGAGAAAAACATTGCTGTTCTGTAACTTCACTTGTTTTAGATTTTGGGTTTTATGTGTTGACGAAAGAGCATTTGCTCATTAGGCATATCATTCTTCTAA